>NC_051390.1:4491907-4493381 GCF_015228065.2 Penaeus monodon | reverse complement strand
TTTTATTTTTTTTTTTCTCTTTTTCTTTTTCTTTCTTTCTTTTTTATTCTTTTTTCTTTTCTTCTTCTTTCTCTTTTTCTTCTTCGTCTTCTTCTTTTGTATCATTTCCATCTTCTTTGTCTTCTTCTTCTCCTCCTCCTTTGCTTTTACATCTTCATCTTCATCTCTTTTTCTTTTTCTTCTCCTTCTTCTTCTTCTCCTCCTCCTCCTCCTCCTCCTCCTCCTTCTCCTCCTCCTCCTCCTCCTCCTCCTCCTCCTCCTCCTCCTCCTCTTTCCTCTCTATCACCAACTTCTCTTTCTCTCTGTCTATCTCTCAATCTCTCATCTCTTTCGCCATTATTCTCTCATCTCTTTCGCCATCTATAATGAAACTTTTCACTTGGTCCTCTCGCTTTCTCGTGATTTTTTACATTTTTACCTTTTTTCTTTTTCTTTTCTTTTCTTTTTTTTCTTTCTTTTTTCTTTTCTTTTGTTTTCTTTTTTCTTTTTTTTTTCTTTTGTTTTTTTTGTTTTCTTTTCTTTTCTTGTCTTTTTTTCTTTTATTTTCTTCTTTTCTTTTTCTTTTTTTCTTTTTCTTTTTCTCTTTCTCTTTCTCTTTTCCTCTCCTCTCCTCTCCTCTCCCTTTTCCCTTTTCCTTTCCCTTTTTCTTCTTATCGTAACAATCAAACTTATCAGTCTTTGCTTCACTGAAAATGACGTTCGTGTTGATTTTTTGTTTGTTTTTATTTATTTATTTATTATTATTTTTATTATCATTATTATTATTATTATTATTATCATTATATATTATTATTATTATCGTTATTATTATTATTATCATTATTAATATTATTTGCCTGTTTTGGATTCTTGTTTTCAGACTTATCATCGCGCTTATTTTCGTTATATATTTCTGCGTGTTTATTGTTTTTTTGTTTGTTTGTTTGTTTTCAATTCATTATCATTATTGTTATTATTAACATTATGTCAGTAATCTCCTTTACTGCTATTGTTGTTGTTGTTGTTTTTGTTATTGTCGGTATTTTTATCATTATCATTATTATCAGTGTGACTACTATTATTATGATTAATTTCATCATTACTATTATCATTATTGTTATTAGTATCATTAATGTTATCATTATCATTATTATTATCACTGTTATGATGATAATGGTAGCAATGCTAACAATTATTGTTGTTGTTGTTATTGTTATAAATATTATTATTATTGTTATTATTTTTATCGTTATTATTATTATTATTATCATTATCAATATAATGATGATAATAATGATGATGATAATAATGATAATGATATTGATAATGATAAAATAATAATGATAATAATGATGATAATGATAATGATAATGATAATGATAATGATAATGGTAATGATAATGATAATAATAATAATAAATACAGTAATAATTACAATGAATACAATAATAACAACAATAAAGATAATTATAATAATAAAAATATTGACAATAAC
>NC_051390.1:4481907-4486907 GCF_015228065.2 Penaeus monodon | reverse complement strand
ACGAAATAAAGAAAAGACAATCTCACTAAGAGAGAACATAACAAGAGCTCATAAACAATATCAAATCTCACAACGAGGACAAAAACCCAAACGAGATCTTTTCATCTCGTCACATTCTCACTACTCAATGAACAGAAGAAATACACAACTCTCTCTCTCTACTACAGTGAACATTAAAGCTCACCTCATCTACGTACTAGACTCAATAAAGCAAATGAGTCTACAATAAAGCAACCCTCTGAAAGACGTCTAATCAAAAAAACTCTCATTCTCTCTTCACTCTCTCCTCTCAATAACATCGGTTACTATCTCAGAATACTAAGCTTAAAAAATAACTTACTCTCTCTCTCTCTCTCTCTCTCTCTCACTTTATCTACACCCCCTTCCGACACTCTAAGATCCTTAACTTTTAGAGTAATTAAATTGACTTGATGCTTCTCCTGTGCCCTCATTATTGTCTGGTAATTACGGAGGAATGCTATTAATCCACAATACACTTGAAGAAAATAATTTTGATATATTTTTAAAAAATCCGGAGATTAAACCCCCCCCCCCCCTTTTCCCGGGAAAAAATTTTCCCCTCCCTTTTTTTCTTTTCTTTTTTTTTTTAAATTTATTAAAAAACTCTTTAAACCCACCCCCCCCCCCCTTTTTTCCCCTAAAAAACCCCATTTCCCCAACCAAACCCCCTACCCTTTTCCCCATTAAAAACCCTCCCTTCAAAACCCCCCCCCCCTTTCCCCCCCCCCCCACCCACTCCCTTCCTCTCTACTCTCCTCCCCTTTCCCCCCTTTCTCCTCTTTCCTCTTCTCCCCCCCCCCCTCTATTTTTAATCAAAATTTCTCCCCCCCCCTTTCTTTTTTTTTTCCCCTTTCTCTCATCCCCCTTCCCCTTTTAATCCCTTCTCTTTTTTTTTTTTTCCCCTTTCTTCCCCTTTTTTCTTTTTCCCCCTTTTTCTTCCTTTTCTTCCCCCCCCCCCCCCCCCCCCTTTTTTTCTTTTTTTTTTTTTTTTTTTTTTTTTTTTTTTTTTTTTTTTCCCCCCTTCCTCTCCCCCCCCCCCTCCCTCCCCCCCTCCCCCCATCCACCTCCTCCTCCCCCTCCTCCTCCTCCTCCCTTTACTCCCCCCCTCCCCCTCAAATCCTTCTTTTTTTAAAAAAATTTTTCCCCTTTCCTTTCCCTCAATTTCAAAATTACTTTTTAAATCCCCAATCTTTTTTTTATCTTTTTCTTTTTTTTCCCCCTTTTTTGGACCCCTTTTTTTTCCCCTTTATTTCTTTTTCTTTAAAACTTTTCTTTTTAAAAACACCCCCCCTTTCTTTCCCCTTTTTTGGCCATTTTTTTTTTTTTTGGGGGGGGGTTTTAAATATTTAGAAATTTAAAAAGGGTTAAGGAATTTCCCCCCCCCCCTCCCCCCCCCCCCCCCTTTCCCCATTTTATTTAAAAAAAATTTTTCCCCCCCCCCCCCCCCTTTTTTTTTTTCCCCCCCCCCCCCCTTCCCCCCCCCCCCCCCCCCCCTTTTTCCCTTTTCCCCCCCCTTATTTTTTTTTTTTTTTTTCCCTCCCTCCCCTTTTTTTTTTTTTTTTTTTTTTTTTTTTTTTTTTTTCCCCCTCCCCCCCCCCCCACCCCCCCCCCCCCCTTTTCCCCCCCCCCCCCCCCTTTTTTTTTAAAACCCCCCCCCCCCCCCCCCCCCCCCAAAACCCACCCCCCCCCCCCCCCCCCCACCCTTTTTTTCCCCCCCCCCCCCCCCCCCCCCACCCCCCCAAACGGGGCAAAACCCCCCCCCCCACCCCCCCCCCGCACCGAAGAGCGAGAGAGAGAGCGAAGAGAAGAGAGGGGAAAGAAAAAAAAAAAGAGAGAGGCAAAGAGAGAGAGACGAGAGCGAGAGCGAGAGCGAGAGCGAGAGAGAGAGCGAGAGCGAGAGAGAGAGCGAGAGCGAGAGAGAGAGCAGAGAGAGAAATAGAAGGAGAGAGAAATAAGAAGAAGAGAATAAAGAAAGAGAGAGAAATAAAGAAAGAGAGAGAAATAAAGAAAGAGAGAGAAATAAAGAAAGAGAGAGAAATAAAGAAAGAGAGAGAAATAAAGAAAGAGAGAGAAATAAAGAAAGAGAGAGAAATAAAGAAAGAGAGAGAAATAAAGAAAGAGAGAGAAATAAAGAAAGAGAGAGAAATAAAGAAAGAGAGAGAAATAAAGAAAGAGAGAGAAATAAAGAAAGAGAGAAATAAAGAAAGAGAGAGAAATAAAGAAAGAGAGAAATAAAGAAAGAGAGAGAAATAAAGAAAGAGAGAAAGAGAAAGAAAGAATCCACACTCACTCCAGTGTCTTTGCTTTAAGATACTTATGTTTGCTTTACGTTATGGCTTTTTAAAGCAAAATAGTAAAATAGGCTTTCGGGGAAGTCGAGGAGGAACCTCAGCGTTGAAGACGAGAGAAAAACTATTGAAAAATATTCATTTATTTATTTATTTATTTAATATTTTTACTTAACTTTTTACTTTTATTTTTGAATTTTCTTTTTATTTATTTATTTTTTATTTATTTATTTTTTTTTTTTATTTTTTTTTTGAGGGGAGTGTTTGTGTCTATTTGTTTTTGTTGTTGTTTCTGTTTTTTTTTTTTTTTTTTTTTTTTTTTGTGGGGACATCGTGTGTCTTATTTAGTTATTCATTTGTTATTTGTCATTTGTTTATTTATACAAGGGGGGGGGAGGTGTACATCTGGCTTTTCTTATATATTCATTTGTTTATTGATTACTTGTTTGGTTGTTTGTATATTTTTCTTGTATTATTTTGTTCTTGTTCATTCGTTTCTCTCTTGTTTCCATTAATTTGCTTGTTTCTTGTTTCGCAAAGTTTATCTCATATCTCTTTTTCTTTTCTTTTCTTTTTTTTTTTTTCTTTTTTTTGGCGAGGGGGGGGGTCATTAGCAATTTTCGTTTTCTCTTTTCAAAGCAAAAAAAAAAAAAAAGTTTGGATTTTTGCAATTGTACATTCATCTTTTTTTTTCTTTCTTTCTTTCATCCTGTTTTTTTTCTTTGTTTTTTTTTTTGTAAAAAAAAAAAAAGATATATGTACGTACATTTTTTTTGTCTCTTTCCAAATATCAAAGATAGAAAAAAAAAAAAAAAAAAAAAAAAAAAAGTTTTGGTGCGCGAATTTTGCTCTTTACAGACTCCCCCCCACCCCCCACCCCCCATTTTTCCCCCCATAACCCTTTCATTTCGCATCATTTTTCATGCTCGTTATGAATATATGGTTCCCGACCAATATGCAAATTTCCTGATTACACGCAGTTGAAAAGTGATTATATTCTACTGCGTGAACAAGACCCCGGAGTGGGTTGGTGGGGGAGGGGGGGGGAGATGAGAGGGGAGGGGAGGGGGGTAGAGGAGAGGGGTTGGGGTAGAGTAGGGGAGAGGGGAGGGGAGAAGGAGGGGGAGAATTGGGAGAGGGGAAGGGGAAGGGGAGAGGGGAGGGGGAGGGGTAGAGTAGGGGAGAGAATGGGAGAATGGACTTAAGGGGGGGAGGGGGGGATTGGGTAGGAGCGAAAGGGGATATGATACGGTAACACCAAAAAATAATGAATTATATTTACCGAATCCATATATAACATTTTTATAACCCTTTTTTTTTCTCTTTTTTTTCTCTCTGTCACACCCACAGCGTAACCTAATAACCGCCGACGCTTACCCTTCCAATTATAGTCCATTTTCCCTTGTTACGGGCGCCTCACCATAACTAATTACGTAATGAAGCTAATTAAGGCAATGCTTTGGGTTGCATATTCATCGCGCTGCAAGTGCATTGGCGGTGACAATAACCGTCGTCACGAAGGAGTTTGATCGTTTATTGTCACCGTATTCGCGTGTCATTTTTTATTTTTTTTATTTTTATTTTTTTTTTTTTACGGTTTTTCGAAGTTTGAATTTTTGAAATGGAGATCATATCGCGGAAAAGAAGTTGATGTTCCATATTTTTTTTTTTTATATTATATATTTGCTGTTTTTTTTTTTTTTTTTGTTAATCTTGACCTGTTTCTAAAAAGAAAAAAAAACAGTGATGGTAGTAATGGTAATGGTACTAAATGATGATAATGATAAAAAGAGGTGGATGGAATAAAAATGATAACGAAAACGATGATCATAAAAAAAAATAATAATAATAATAATAATAATAATATGTGACATTCATCACCATTCATCACCGACAAAACAGAATAAAAAAAAACGTAATTCATAGAAAAAAATGATAATCACGTTTCCCTAACGCAAGACAAAACACAATCGGTAAACCGTAATTCATAGTAATAATATATATATATATTATATATATATATATATATATATATATATATATATATTCACGTTTCCCCAACGCAAGACGTCGCCGCGGTCGACAAAACGCAATAAAAAAAAAAAAAAACGTAATTCATAGAAAAAGAAATTATACACGTTTCCCCAACGCAAGACAATAAAAAAACGTAATTCATAGAAAAAAAAATCGCGTTTCCCCATCGCAAGATGTCGCTGCGCTCGACGAAACACAATAAAAAAAACGTAATTCATTGAGAAAAAAAAAAATCCCCAACGCAACACGTCGCCGCGGTCGACAAAACAGCATCATAAAAACCGTAATTCATAGTAAAAAATAAATAAATAAATAAATAAATAAAAAATAGAATATTCCCGTTTCCCCGACGCAAGATGTCGCCGCGGTCTCTCTTCCTGAGCTTGAAAATCCTCGCCTCTCGACGTCTCGCTAAATGTTCGAAATCCGATAGAATTTCACGGGCGTGTCGAGTTCCATCTGATGCTTCTCTTGGCCGGAAAACGAATATTTGGTTGTGATTCTCGCGGCTGATATTCAAGAATAGATCGAAATATAAATATTGGATCGACAGTTTTTCCGTCATTCTCTCTCTCTCTCTTTATCTCTCTCTCTCTCTCTTTTATCTCTCTCTCTCTCTTTATCTCTCTCTCTCTCTTTATCTCTCTCTCCTCCCTC
>NC_051390.1:4471907-4476907 GCF_015228065.2 Penaeus monodon | reverse complement strand
GGTAGGGAAGGAGAGAGAGAGGTAGGGAGGAGAGAGAGAGGTAGGGAAGGAGAGAGAGAGGTAGGGAAAGAGAAAGAGGGGTAGGGAAGGAGAGAGAGAGGTAGGGAAGGAGAGAGAGAGAGAGAGGGAGAGAGAGAGGAGGGGAGAGGGAGAGATGAAAAGAGACAGTGAGAGAGAAATAAAACTGTAGAAACCGAGAGTTGAAAGAAGAAGAAAAGCAGGCGTAAGAATAAGACTAACTTGGAAGCAGACAAGCAAAGGTCATCTCCGCCGTGGGGTCGTGACCTGTCCTGTCGCCATTTTTCAAGGAAGGCGCTCTCATCCCTGCTTCAGTGCCCCGCTAAGCTCACTTTATCGTCGCTTCCTTGGTGCTTCCACAGCGCTTCCAACACAGACCATCTTCCTGGGGCTGGGGGGGGGGGGGGGGATAATAACGCACGCCATTGCCTGAGCCCGTATAGTAAAGATTTGGAATTCTTTAAAGTCGGGCTGGAATATCCAATCCCGGATTATCGGACTGGAATTTCGCGGATTCTTGGATACATTCTAGACCGGGGCGAGGGGCAGCGTGTGGAGAGGGGGGTAGGGTAGGAGGAGGTGGGGGGGAGGTGGAAGAGGAGGGAGAGGCGTTGACGCGTCCGGAAAGGGGGTTGGACGGGGAGGGGAGGGGAGGGGAGGGGGGAAGCCCAGCAAAAGGGGGGGGGGGAAAGGGGGAAGCCCAAACCCGAATGGGGAAGGGGGGAAAAAAAAAGGGGGGGGGGGAAGGGGGAAAGGGGTGGGGTTGGAGGTGCGCACACGCAATTACCCCGGGAAAACTGAGGGGAAAATATGACGCGAAAAATTGGGCAAAAAACCCTTTTATTTTGCCAGCTTTTTTTCCACTTTAAAAAATTTCGGGGAAAACACTTCCCGCGTAAAAATTACAAGAAAAGGCCCCCTATACAGTAACTAGACTTTCCCGAAAATTTCGCACAAATCGCGTTAATGCGCTAAATCTTTCAAAAGGCCGAGAACTGCGCGCGGGCTCTGAGTGACAGATGATTTCTTTCGGGCGCGGAGCGTGAGAAAAACGTGTAAAACCCTGGGCCCCCCGAAGACCCTGTAATGCTAGGGGGCGGAGCAGCAAATAAGACGAATGCTTTGTTATATTCCTGTGTCTGAAACTGCCAGCCACGCGCCGACGCCGTCACCTTCTCCTCCCCCCCTTTCCTTCCCCTTTCCCCTATCCTCCCTCCACCCCTCCACCCTTGGTCTCCCTCCACCCCTCCACCCCCATCCGCTAGTGCTTTATTCCACAAGTTTATCAAATTATAGATAAAGAACACACTAGAACAGTCACTAAAAAAACACCCCCAAATTAAAAAATAAAAAATAAGATAAAATGATAAAAATTTAATTAATAAATTAAAAATTTAAAAGGTGGCTTTATAATAGAAAAAAAAAAAATATATCCCCTTTTGATTTTTTTAAAGTTTTTTGTTTGCTTTATGTTTGAAATCCCGGGGAACCGGGGAAGGGGCTTCGAAAAGAGCGCTCCGTTTAGTCGAGACAGCCGATACTTTTGCAAATACCCCGGGGGATTGCTTTTATCGACGTAACTGGCCCGCTGCCGTTGGACAATGAAAGTAAATTTTACTTTAGCTTTTTAAACCTCCGTCGTGAATATTTTATGCACACGACCCCTTCCCCCCCCCTTAAACAGCCGGGGACCCCTGCCATAAGCAACACTTCCCCACACTGCAAATATTGGTTTAAAGCCAGGGGGGTGGGGCTTTATTTTCCCCCTGATTACGCTTCTTTCCCCAAAACCTAGCGGCGATAAAGCCATTTATTTTTCCCTTTTCGCTTCTTCAAACCTTTTTTTGTCATTGGATCAATAGGTTTTTTTTTTTCTCTCTCTCTTTCTCTCGCTTTTTTTCTTTTCTTTTCTTTGTGTGTGTGTGTGTGTGTGTGTGAGAGGGAGAGAGAGAGACAGAGACAGAGACAGACACAGAGACACAGAGACACAGAGACACAGAGAAAAGAGGGCACAGAGACCCCAGAGACACCAGGACACAGAGACACAAAAGAGACAAAACAGAGACCCACAAGGGCACACAGAGGACACTGGGGTGTGTCTGTCTGTCTGTCTGTCTGTCTGTCCAAGAGGGAGGAAGGGAGACAAGGAAAGGGTAAGAAGGAGGGAAAGGAAGAGGAAAGACCAGAAAAGGAAGGGGGGGAATGGGGGTAAGAAGAGGGGGTGGAGGGGGACGGGAAAACGGGGGGGGGGGCGGGGGGAGAAGGGGAAAGAGTTGGGGGAAGTGAGAGAACCCCTAAAACGTTTTTTTCTGTCTTTTTTATATGTTGGGAACTTTGATGGTGCCTTGTGACCTCAGTTCCTTCCCGTCAGGATTTTGAGCATGATATCCTACTCTCTCTCTCTCTCTTCTCTTCTCTCCCCTCTCTCTCTCTAAAAAACCTCCCTCTCTCTCTTCTCTCTCTCCTCCCCCCCCTTTCTCTCTACTCTCGCCCCTCCCCCGTCTCTCCCCCCCGCCCCCCTTGTTCTCCCCCCCTCGCTCTTTCTCCTTTTTTCTCCCTCCCCTTTCTACTTTCTCTCTTTCTCTTTTTTCTCTCTTTTTTCCTTCTTTCCTTTTCTTTCCCCCTCTTTTTCCCTCCTTTTTCCCCTCCCTCTTTTTCCCCTTGGCTTTTTCCCCCTCTTTCCCCCTTACCTCTCTCTTTCCTCCCCAACCTTTCTCCCCCCTTTATCTTTTCATTTTTTCCCTTCCCCCTCCCTCTTCTTTCCTTCTTCCTTTTTTCCCACCTTCCCCTTTTTCACTCTTTTTTTTCCCCTTCCCCAAATCCTTTCCCCCCGCCTTTTCCCCTCTCCAAAGCTCCTCTCCCCCGCCTTCTTTTTCCCCCCTTTTCCCTCACCCCCTTTTCCCCCTCCCCCCTCCCTTTTTTCTCTCTCTTTCTCCCCTATTTCCTTTCCTTCCCTTACCCCACATTATTTCTCCCCCTTTCCCCCAACCCCCACCCCTTCCTTTTAACCCCCCCCCCTTCTTTTCCCCTCCCTCCCCTTTTTTTTCTCCTTCTCCCCTTCCTTTTTTTTTCCCCCCCCCTTTTCCCCTCTCTTTTTTTCGCCCCTCTTTTCCCTTTTCCCTCTCCCTCTCCTCTCCCTCTCCCTCTCCCTCTCCCTCTTTCTCCCTAAAAATTTTTCCCTCTAACTCTCCCTCCCCACTCCCTCACTCCCCCCTCTCCCCCTCCCCCTCCCTCTCCCTCCCCCCTCTTTCCCCTCTTTTTTCCTTCCCTTTCTCCCTCTCGTTTTCCCTCCTTTTTTTTAATTTTTTCCCCTTTCCTTTTCCCTCCTTTTTTTATTTATTTAGTTTCCCCCCAACCCCCCCCTTTTTTCTCTCTTCCCCTTTGTTTCCGTCACCCTCCCTAACCCGTCCTCATCCCCCCCTTTCCCCCCCCGTTTTCCAAACCCCCTTTCAAAATTTTTCCTTTCTTCATCCTTCCCTCATTCCCTCTCTCTTTGCATCCTTTGTCATTTCCCCCCCTTTCCCCAAAATTTTTTTTCCCCTACTTTTCCCTTTTTCTTTCCCTTCCCCCTTTTTTCTCTTCTCTTTTAAACTTCCCCTTCCTTTTATCCTCTTTAGCCCCACCTCGGGAATTTTTCCCTTCCCCCCTCGTTTATTCTCTCCCCCTTGTCCCACTCTCTTTTTCCCCCTCTCGCTTCCCCTCTCGTTTTCTCTCTATCTCCCCTATCTTTTTCTTCTCCCCCCCTCCCCCCCTTTTTCCCCCTCCATTCCCCCCTCTTTTTTTCTCTTCCTCCACTCCTCGTTTTCCCCTCTTCGCCCCTCCTTTTATTCTCCTCTATCCCCCCACCCCCTTTTTTCCCCATCCCCTTTCCCCAAAACCTTTCCTTTTTTTTTCCCCCTCTTTTCCATTCCCCTCTCTTTTTTCTCATCCCCCTCCCTTTTTTCCCCCTCCTATCTCCCTCCACTTTTATTCTCTCTTTCCCCCCCCTCCCTTTTTCCCCCTACCTCCCCCTTCCCTCTCTTTTCCCCCTCCCTTCTCCCCTCCCCCCTTTTATTCTCCCCCTTCTCCCAAACCCTTTTTTTCTCTTCTTTTTCCCCTTCCCCCTTTTCTCTCTTGTTTCCCGCCCTTTTTTTATTTTCCCCCTTTTGCCATCCCTTTTTATTTTATGCTGCCCATTTTCTTTTCTCTTATGCTTCCCCTCTTTTTTCCTTTATGTCCCCATCCTTTTTTTCCTTTCTCCATCTCCCCGTTTATTCTTTTCCTTTCCCCATCTTCCCTCCCTTTTTTTTCCTACCTTTGCCTTTTCCCACTTTTTTATTTCTCCTTTTTTATTTGCTGACCCTCCCTTTTTTCTCTTTTTTGCTTCCCACTCCTTTTAAATTTTCTCTATTCTGGCCCCCTCCTTTTTCTCTCTATCTTCCCACTCTCGTTTTTTCTCTCTATGCTGCCCACTTTTTCTTTTATTCTCTCTTGCTGCCCCACTCCCTTTTATTCTCTCTATGCTTCCCACTCTCGTTTATTCTCTCTATGCTGCCCACTCCCTTTTATTCTCTCTATGCTGCCCATTCTCGTTTATTCTCTCTATGCTGCCCTCTCGTTTATTCTCTCTATGCTGCCCACATCCCTTTTATTCTCTCTATGCTGCCCACTCCCTTTTATTCTCTCTATGCTGCCCACTCCCTTTTATTCTCTCTATGCTACCCACTCCCTTTTATTCTCTCTATGCTGCCCTCTCGTTTATTCTCTCTATGCTGCCCACTCCCTTTTATTCTCTCTATGCTGCCCACTCCCTTTTATTCTCTCTATGCTGCCCACCTCCCTTTTATTCTCTCTATGCTGCCCATTCTCGTTTATTCTCTCTATGCTGCCCTCTCGTTTATTCTCTCTATGCTGCCCTCTCGTTTATTCTCTCTATGCTGCCCTCTCGTTTATTCTCTCTATGCTGCCCACTCCCTTTTATTCTCTCTATGCTGCCCACTCCC
>NC_051390.1:4459407-4469407 GCF_015228065.2 Penaeus monodon | reverse complement strand
AGGCACAGAGTTTAGATAAATAAACATAGATACATATGTATGCATACATACAAACACAAGTACATGCATGTATACATACACACAGACATACATGCATATATACATATATATACATATGCACATACATACATACATACATACATACAAACATACAAACAAACATGAATACACACACATACAACACATTACATACATACATAACATACAATACATACATATATCATGTATATACAAATACATATATATATAATAATATATATATTATAAAATATATATATATATTATATTTATACAACACACACACACACACAACACACTACACATCACATACACATACAACAACACATCACACACACACACACACACACAACACAACACCACACACACACACATGCACACACACACACATGCACACACACACACATGCACACACACACACGCATGCACACACACACATACACACACGAATTCATGCTAATAGAGGTAGACAAACAGACAGACAGATAAATAGACAGTCAAACAGACCAATAAATATTAAACGAATTTATTATGTTATCTTGGAAGAAAAAAAAAAAGTGTAACCACCTTTTTTTTCCTCAACGTTCAATAAATTTGAGTTAATTAGCATGCATTTCTGTAACTCTTCACGGAACGATGAACTTTAAATTGCCCTATGAATGTGATATGAATTTTATAACTAAAAAAAGGCTCTTCTCTGTTTTGTTTTTATTATTTGTAAGCATTTATGTACTGAGCTGAAAATGCTTAAGGAAATTTGAGACACAAAACGTTCCATGTTTCACAGTTTCACATTCAATTTGCATACGTAAATATAATTGAATTGGTAAATTAAAGAAATGATGTAAAATAATTATCAGACGTAGATAATCGGTATGAGATTTTGAAGCGACCTTCAAGAGGTTTCTATTTCCCTGCTTATGAGGCGTAAGAAGCCTGAGCTTCGGCTTGAATACGAAGCGACTTGGCTCATGTTAAGTCAAGAGATCACTGAAGGCCCTTCCATCCGCCTATGAAAAGTGACGTCGTTTGGAAGCTAACGTGACATGCATTTTTTTTTTTTTTTTTTTTTGGGGGGGTGGAGGGGGGAGGAGAGTAGTTTTTAAACGATGACAAATTAAACTGTAGTTTTTTTTCGTTTTATTTTCCATTTTGGATTAGTATACGACATTATGTACTGCAAGAATTACCAGAACTTTAACAAGGGATTCTCGTTTTTTGCTTTTGTTTTCCCAAACACCGAACCTATTTGACGACTACAATATGAATAGATGTAAACAAACAAGCATAAAACTGTTCATACACCATTACACGCAAGCAAGCACACACGCAAAGATATATAGCACCCACTCTCCCTTTAAGTAAATAGACGCCCTCCAAGGCAAATTATGACAGTACGCTCGTGGCCCCTCAGCGACGGGATATAATTATGAGCATGAGGGAACGCGCTGCCATAGGATCAAAGCGCAAGTAAATAACGAGACGCTTTTTTGTGATGCTCTTTTGTTTCTTTTGAAGGACAAGGTTGAAAGGGTTAAGAGCGCTTACAGTTTGTCGATGCGCTTTTATTTCCACTTAAACGTTCCTTTTACTTATACTTGCACCCGTGCGTGTTATGGAATATATTTTGTCAGGGGGCGCGAGCTCGGAAAGTGGGAGGAACACAAAAAAAGGAAAGAAAAAAAAAACATGGGTAAAAAAAAAGAGAGAAGAGAGAAGAGAATTTATACAACAACAAACGGAATTGGGAAAACCGAATTGATGGATTCCATAAACGCTGTTTATCCGAATCTCTTCCCTTCCAAAATAGAACGTCGGACTGATGCCGCTTCCTGTATTTAGAGATGACTATCTCACGCCAGATGCGACATTCTGGAACCCGCCTCGGATGCTGTGGCGATTCGTTGCGGATGTTCTATCTCTCAAACGCCGAATGGTATTTGCGGATGCGGACGAGTCAGCCGGGTAGATAGAATTTGTTCGCTGGGGGGAGGGGGGTGAAGGGAGGAGGGGAGGGGAGGGGGAGGAAGGAGGGGAGGACGGGAGAGATTTGGGGGCGATTGAAAGGGGAGGGGAAGGGAGGGGACGAGGGGTGAAGGAAGGGGAGAGAAGGGAGGGGATGGGATAAGGGGTGAAGAGAGAAAGGGAGGGGATGGGTGGAGGGGAGGGAAGGGAAGGGAGGAGATGGAGGGAAGGGAAGGGAGGAGATAGGAGGAGGGAAGGGAAGGGAGAGGATGGGAGGAGGGAGGGAAGGAGGAAGGGAAAACAGAGAAGACTGAGGGAGGTAATTGAAGAGCTCGATGAAGGGCGGAGGGTAACGGGAGGGGGGGGGGTAGGGGATGGGCAGAAGGAATAGAGGAATAGGAAAGGATGGAAAAGGGTGAGTGAGGAAGGAGATAAGGATGGGTGGAAGGAGTAGAGGACGACGGAGGATGGGAGGGGGGGGAGAGGGTTGGGAGGAGAGGAGGAGGAGGAAGAGAGGAGGAGGAGGAGGAGGAGAGGGAGGAGGAGGAGGAAGAGGGAGGAGGAGGAGGAGGAGGAGGAGGAGGAGGAGGAGGAGGAGGAAGAGGAGGAGGAGGAGGAGGAAGAGGGAGTAGATGGAGGAAAAGAGAGGAGGAGAGAGTGGAAGGAGAAGGAGCAATAGAGAAGGGAAGAAGATGGGGTAGAAGTGGGGAGAAGGAAGGATCGAAATGAAGCAAAGGGAAGAGCGAATAGTCATAGGGTGATTACATGAATCTTATCGTCGGGGAAAAGAGGGGCGAGACGGGGTAGCCGCTCAATTCAACCCAGATTACTCTTTACAGACAATTCTACGACGGAACAGCAGGGCGAGGATTAACCCTAACAACCACAATAACAACAACAATAACAACCACAACAACAACAGCAACCATAACTACCACAACAACAACAACCATAACAACAACAACAGCAACCATAACAACCACAATAACAACAACAGCAACCTTAACAACCACCGCAACAACCACAACTACAACAACAGCCACAACAACAACAACAACCACAACCACAGCAACAGCAAGAGTTTACACTGATACAATATTCCGGGAGATAAAATGAAACGGCGCGTCCGAATTTGGCGGTCAAAGGGCCAAGCAAATGAAAAGCATAAGTGGCGTCGCTTCCGGCCCGGTCTTTGGCGAAAGAGAGGGAGAACGAGAGCATTCGGACGAAGGGAAGAAGATGAGAGGGACGGAGAGAAGAAGAGGAATCGGACAAGGAGAAGGACTAAGAATTCGCGGAGAAGAAGGTGGGAAGAGAAGGGAGAAAGGTAAAGATAAAAGACAAGAAAGAGGAGGAGGAGAATGGATGAAAAAAAGAGACATAAACAGGAGAAAACGCCAAAGGAAAAGAGAGAGAGAGAATTGACGATTCGCGAAAACCGGATAAACGAAGAAGAAAAGGAAAGAAAACGAAGAAAATAGAAGAAGGGAAAGAACTTGGGGGGAAAATTCAAATAAACATTGCATTCTCAAAGTCGTCTCGAGTTGCATTTGCCGACATGAGCCTCTCTGAGCTTCCGCGTTGTCAAAGCACAAAAGTATTATTTGAAAGCAGAATAAAATGCACTTTACTGGGTCAAAGTGAAAGCGGAGACGGGGAAGTATTTCTGTGAAGAGTTTCGGTAATGGTAATGAGGATAGTGATGATAATAGTGGTCGTGGTGGGGATGAGGATAATGGTAATTATGTGATAATTGTTATGATAATGATTTATAATAATGGTGGTAATGAAGAGAGTAACAATGATAAAAGCAGCAATATTAGTATTATCTTCTTCTCTTTCTCTCTCTCTCTCTCTCTCTCTCTCTCTCTCTCTCTCTCTCTCTCTCTCTCTTTCTCTTTCTCTTTCTCTTTCTCTTTCTCTTCTCTTTCTTCTTCTTTCTCTTTCTCTTTCTTTCTCTTTCTCTTTCTCTTTCTCTTTCTCTTTCTCTTCTCTCTCTCTCTTTCTCTCATCCTCTCTCTCTCTCTCTCTCTCTCTCTCTCTCTCTCTCTTTCTCTTTTTCTTTCTCTTTCTTTTTTCTTTTTTTCTATTTTCTTTTTTTCTTTTTTCTTTTTTTCTTTTTTTCTTTTTTTCTTTTTTCTTTTTTTCTTTCTCTTTCTCTTTCTCCTTCTCTTTCTCTTTCTCTTTCTCTTTCTCTTTCTCTTTCTCTCTCTCTCTCTCTCTCTCTCTCTCTCTCTCTCTCTCTCTCCCTCTCCCTCTCCCTCCCCCCCCCCCATCCCTCAGATTTAAACCGTGTCGAATTTAGTGTCCCTTAATAATAGCCAAATCCAAGAACAGAAGTAAAAACGAGATTTGTCCGTATTAATCCTACGTATAATTTTTTTTGTTATGATTGTATATAATAAAAGAAAAGCTTGAGCTACTTTTATGGGAGTTATTTAGTATTTAAGGAACACATTTGAAAAGTTTTAACAATGTGTTCATTGTGATTTTAGTGAGATTTATTCATACCGACCGAATTTTGAAGGAGAAAAAATATAAATGTTGAGTGAGGATGGTGATGATGGTGATGATGTTTATGATTATGATGATGATAATGTTAAGAGGGGGATGATAATAATAATAACAATAGCAATAATGATAATAATGATGGTGATGCTAACAATAATAGTCATAATAATAGTTATTCATCATTGTCATTATCTATATCATCTTTATCATCATCACTATCATTATCATCATTATCATCATCATCATCATCTTGCTCTTATTGTTATTACTATCATCATTATCATCTTTATTATCATTATCATCTTTATGGATATTATCATCTTTATTATGATTGTTATTATTAACACTAGTATTTATATTATTATCCTTATTGTTATTATTGTCATTATGCATATATATACATATACATAAGCGCGCGCGCACACACACACACACACACACACACACACACACACACACACACACACACACACACACACACACACACACACACACACACATATACATATCCATACCTATAAATTCCACCTTGCTCCAGCGGCCTTGTTGCTTAACTCAGCGGGAAATGATAACTGAATTATGCAACATAAAAGTCCCGTCGAGAGCGAGTAAACAGCTACTGACTCGAAACATGAGATCATTTAGGAAGAGTTGCGTGGACTTGGCGATTAGGGAGGAGTAAATTTGAGGAGAGAGAGAGACAGGGAGAGAGAGGGGGAGAGGGAGAGACAGGGAGAGGGAGAGACAGGGAGAGGGAGAGACAGGGAGAGGGAGGGAGGGATGGATGGATGGAAGGAGGGAGGGAGGGATGGAGAGGGAGAGACAGGGAGAGAGAGGGGGGGATGGATGGAGGGATGGAGAGGGAGAGAGGAGGAGTAAATTTGAGGAGGGAGGGGGGGAGGGAGAGAGAGGGGGGAGGCATGGATGGATGGATGGAGAGGGAGGGAGGGGGAGAGGAGAGAGAGAGGGGGGAGGGAGGGAGGGAGGGAGAAAGGAAGGAAGGGAGGGACGGAGGGAGGGAGAGAGAGAGGTGTATGTGTGATTTTTTCTCTCTCTCTCCTTCTCTTATATACAAATACAAATTACATATATACAAATATATGTAAATATATATGTGTGTGTGTGTGTGTGTATGTATGTATGTATGTATGTATGTATGTATGTGTGTGTGTATATATGTATATATGTATATATGTATATATGTATATATGTATATATGTATATATGTATATATGTATATATGTATATATGTATATATGTATATATGTATATATGTATATATGTATATATGTATATATGTATATATGTATATATATGTATATATGTATATATATATATATATATATATATATATATATATATATATATATAAACATAATACAATGCGAAAGGACCCGCCCAGGATACGCACGAGATTTCGAAGGCTATTACAAGGCTAAAAGAAAAAGAAAAGTATTTCTCATTTCTTTTTGCTTCTCATGGGAGTGTTCGCGAGCTGTGTCGGCGAACCTTCAGCGAGGCAAGGCGAGGCTTTTGTTATTTTTCTTCCATCTTCCTTCTTTCTTTCATTGTCTTTCGTCTGTTTGCCATTCTTGTGGATTTTTTTTTTTTTTCTCGCTTTTTCAATTTTTATTCTTTTTCGTTCTCTTCCTCTCTCTCTCTCTCTCTCTTCCTCTTTCTCTCTCTTCCTCTTTCTCTCACTTCCTCTTTCTCTCACTTCCTCTTTCTCTCTCTTCCTCTTTCTCTCTCTTCCTCTCTCTCTCTCTTCCTCTCTCTCTCTCTGTCTATCCCTCCCTCCTTTCTTTCTTCCTTCCCTCCTTCCCCGCACCCCCCCCCCCCCCACTTACAGATACGGTTCCTTTCCATGGTTATCCGTATTTTATCATTGTCTGTACTTTTTTTTCTCTCTCTCTCTCCATAAGCCCTTCGTATAATTTCGTTTTGTTTTTCCTTTTCTTTTCTTTTCTTAATTCCACTTCCTTTTTTTCTCTGATATCTCTCTCTTCCATTCTTCTTCCACCCTTCGTCCGCTGCGCCAGTTTTCAGTTCTCGCCTTCTCCCTTTTCATCTTTTCTCATTCGCCATTCTCATTCCCTTTCAGCTTCGAATTTTCTCTTCAGTTCTCTTTCCATACCTTTTAACACTAATGTACCTCTCTCTCTTTTTTTTTTCTCTCTCTCTCTCTTTTTCTCTCTCTCTTCTCTCTCCCTCTTTCTTTACATGATTTCTCGTCTGATTAATTTCTGTCCTTTCTGTGTCTCCCTTGTACACTTTAAAAAAAAAATCCTTTTCATCCTTTCTCTATTTTCGAGCTCTCCTTTCTCTTCATTACTCCTTTTTACACACTTTATTTTTCCTTTCTTTTAATTTCTCGGTATCGTGTTATCACCCTCCTTCCTCTCGTCGAAATTCCCTCTGATCCTTGTCTTCGTCTTTTCATTTATATATATTTTTTTTACTTTCTGTTTATACTAAGTTTAAGGTTTTGAATACAAACGCTCTCATTTGTCCTTCATTTAGTACACGTATTATATCGTTTATACTTCCGATCCCACGTTTATATTCTTTTTATACTTGTATTATTGTGTTTATACTTGTATCCTTATGTTTATACTTGTGTTTATACTTCCGATCCCACGTTTATATTCTTGTGTTATACTTGTATTCTTGTGTTTATACTTATGTTCTTGTGTATATACTTATATATTATACTTTATTCAATCGCCTATACTTACATTTTGTCGTTTATACCGGCATTCTTATCGTCTATACTGATTTTCTTTCGCTTATACTTTTATCATTATATTTGTATTCTTATATTCTGAATTACAGCACAAAAAGACAATCTGTAATGGCTGTTTATCTCTACTGTTGATGCACACACACACACACACACACACACACACACACACACACACACACACACACACACACACACACACACACACACACACACACACACACACACACACACACACACACACACACACACACACACAAACAAACACACACAAACAAACACACACACACACACACACACACACACACACACACACACACACACACACACACACACACACACACACACACACACACACAAACACACACACACACACAACACACACACACACACACACACACACACACACACACACACACGCACACAAACAAACACACACACTGTATGTTTCTCGGATACTCGTGCGCGTTTCCGTTACGGGTTAAAATATTAATGTTCTTACCTGATATAGCATTTCTTACACGACGCGTTGTGCGTAATAGTTGCGTTGGATCCATGACACATAAATTGAAACTTTATAGATCCCCTTCATCTCCTTTCAGGTGTAATCCTATCTCCCCTTTTATCATTATTTTATCCTTCCCTTTTAAATTCTTGTTGTAAATTTCGTCTTTCCTCTCCTCCTCTACTCTTGGTTTGACTGTTCTTGTCATAGTTTCTTATTATTATTATTATTATTATTATTATTATTATTATTATTCCTCCTCCTGTTCCTTTTCCTCCTCCTTCCTCTTCCTTTTCCTCCTCCTCCTCCTCCTCCTCCTTTTCCTCCTCCTCCTCCTCCTCCTTTTCCTCCTCCTCCTCCTCCTTTTCCTCCCCTCCTCCTTCCTCCTCCTCCTCCTCCTTTTCCTCCTCCTCCTCCTTTTCCTCCTCCTCCCCTTTCTCCTCCTCCTCCTCCCTCCTCCTCTCTTCCCCCCTCCTCCTCCCTCCTCCTCCTCCTTCCCCCTCCTCCTCCTCTTCCCCCCTCCCCTCCTCCTCCCTCCCTCCTCCCTTCCTCTCCCCCCCCCTTCCTCTCCTCCCCCCCCTTCCTCTCCCCACCCCCCTTCCTCTTTCCTCCCTGCCACCATCCTCTGCGTTTTCTCCCCTCCGTCAGTTCTCTTGGCTGGATTCCTCCTCCCTTCCCGTTCCCGTTCTTGTTCTCTCCTCTCCTTCTCGTTCTTGTTCTTCCCTCCCCTTCTCCTTCTCCTTCTTCGTTCTTGTCTTCTCCTTCTCCTTCCTTCTTCGTTCCCCTCCCCCTTCCTTCTCCTCTCTTCGTTCTCTCCTCCCCTTCCTCTCCTCCCTCTTCGTTCTGTCTTCCATCCTCCTCCTTCTCCTTCTCCTTCTTCGTTCTTGTTCTTCTCCTTTTCCTTCTTCGTTCTTGTTCTTCTCCTTCTTCTTCTCCTTCTTCGTTCTTGTTCTTCTCCTTCTCCTTCTCCTTCTTCGTTCTTGTTCTCCTTCTCCTTTTCCTTCTTCGTTCTTGTTCTTCTCCTTCTTCTTCTCCTTCTTCGTTCTTGTTCTTCTCCTCCTCCTTCTCCTTCTTCTTCGTTCTTGTTCTTCTCCTTCTCCTTCTTCTCCTTCTTCGTTCTTGTTCTTCTCCTTCTCCTTCTTCTTTCTTCGTTCTTGTTCTTTTCCTCCTCTCCTTCGTATTTCTTCTCTTTCTCGTTCTCTTTCTCTCTCTCTTTCTCGTGCATGTTCTCGTCTTCGTGTTTTCGTTCTCGTTTTCCTTCTCTCCGTCTCTTCTCATTCTCTTTCTTCGTTTTCCTCTTTCCTCTGTTTGTTCTCGTCAGCTGTTTTATGTTTGTTCTCGTATTTTCTTTCTGTTTCTCTCATTTTCTCTTTCCGTTCTTGTTCTTCGTCTCCTCTTTTTCCGTTTTCTTTCCGTTTTCGTTTGTGTTCTCTTTTAGTCTCTTCTCTTTTCCTTCCTGTTCTTCTTGTCGTCATCCTGTCTTCTTTTCGTTCTTATTCTTCTTGTTCTTCTTCTCTCTTTTCGTTCTTGTTCTTCTTCCTTTTTCTTGTTTTCTTTAGTCTTCGGTTCCTGTTCTCTTTTTTCCCTGTTCTTTTTTTCGCTATTAATCTCGTTCTCTTTATCTTTATCACGTTTTCTTTTCATTCTCTTTGTCGTTCTTGTTTTCGTTTTTATTATTTTGTTCTTCTTTCATACTTATTTTCTTTCTTGCTTATTTTTACTTATATTTATTTTCTATTAATTTCGTGATTATCACTTATCTCTTGTAATTATCATTTGTAGAAGCATCATAATCAACATGATTGTTACTGATGATGATGTCATTATCATCATTATTAACATTATCAATCATCACCATCACCATCACCACCATCATCACTATCACACCATCACCACCATCACCACCATCATCACTATCACCATCACTATCACCATCACTATCACCATCACCATCACCACCATCACACCACCATATCACTATCACCATCACCATCACCATCACCATCACTATCACCATCACCACGTAGGTATTAAGAGACAAACGTGTGAATTTTGATGAATTATCTCCCTAAAACCCATCTCCCTCTCTCCCACAGATAATCTCCGCCCCCCTTCGTTACGTTCCCCGCCCATCCCGCCCACTTTCTCTCGCCGCCCACGAAAAATGACCCTAATATTCGGCGGATGAGGTCCCGCCCATGAGGCCAGGATGGCAAGCGAGGGCGTGGACGGCGGTGGGCGTGAGAAAGGACGACGCTGGT
>NC_051390.1:4451907-4456907 GCF_015228065.2 Penaeus monodon | reverse complement strand
GCGAGCGTCACGAACCCCGTGTGTGGCGTCCACTCCAACGCGGGGACGTTTTAAGAGCGCCTTGCCCGCCTCTGGTTCGCTCGCCCGCGCCCTCGCCCTCATTTAGGTCTTTCCTCTCTTTTTGTGATCTCTGGCTGTCTCTTGTCTCGTTCTTTCTGTTTTTTTTTATGTCATTTGCTAACCTGTCTCCTCCTCTCCCTCCTCCCCCTCCCCCTCCTCCTCCCCCTCCTCCCCCTCCTCCTCCCTCTTAGCTCCCTCCTCCTCCTCCTCCTCCTCCTCCTCCTCCTCCTCCTCCTCCTCCTCCTCCCTCCTCCTCCTCCTCCTCCCCCCTCCCCCTCCTCCTCCTCCTCTTCCTCCTCCTCCATTTCCCCTGCCCCCTCCTCCCCCACTCCTTCCTCCTCAACCCCCTCCCCCCTTCACGCCCATCTTCAGCGATCCAAACCCGCCCTAGATTGCCCTTGCAACCGTGATCTTGTATAGACATCAACACGTAGTTCTGTGGCTTTGTCCTTTCGCCTTTCGGACTCTTGAAGGACGAGAATCTTTTAATATAATTTTTGTTTGTTTTACTTGCATTGTGTTTATTTACTTTTTTTTCTTGTTTCGTTTCGTTTGTGGGATTTGGTGTTTTTTTTTTTCGATGTGAAGAACGGGGTATCGCAATCGCCAAAACGATCGTTGTTTCGGATTCCTTTAAGTATCGATTGATGATTTTTTTGTTTGTCTTTTTCTTTGATTTTCTTAATGTGTTTATATCTTATATCTGTGGTATTTATATTATAGTTGTTTATTTGCAATTTTTCTTTATCATCTATTATCATCATCATCAATCGTTACTTCCGTCATACATTGATTGTTGTCATTATCACCATATACATCTATCTATCAATATATCACATATACATCATGTTTTTTTATATACGATATACCATGCCATAACAATCTTCCATAAATGTTAATAGCAATTTAGTAACACAATGATTTTCCTTCGTATCACGTTTCATATTTATAAACACCTTTTCTCGAATTTTACACTCGCTTGACCGATCGCAACAGGCAAGATCGCCCATCCAACAGAACTGAAAAAAGAGACGAAATGAAATAAACAGATCAAATATTGGACGCCCGACAATAAAGTAAATAAAATGAATGATTGGGTGTGCATCCGGCGAACTCTGGAGGGGGGGGAGGGGGAGGAGAGGGGGAGAGGGGAGGATAGTTGAATATCTGTTACTCTGGTTTTCGCGGATTTTTTTTTTTTCTGTGTTCTTATTATCTTCTTTCTCTCTTTCTCTCTTTTTCTTTCTCTCTTTCTCTTTCTTTCTCTCTCTACTCTTCTCCTTTCTCTTTCTTCATTCTCGTATACTCTTCTCTCCTATCTTCTCTCTCATCTCTTCTCTCTCATCTCGCTCTCTTCTCTCATCTTCTCCTCTCTCTCTCTCTCTTGCTCTCTCTCTCTCTCTCTCTCTCTCTCTCTCTCTCTCTCTCTCTCTCTCTCTCTCTGTTGATTCGGTGAATGTGTGTTGTGTTAAGGAGATTTATCGGTGTTATGTAAGTCAGCGCGGAGACTTACGGCGTTTTCTTAATCACAGCATCTGTTTCCTTGTGGATTAGATGGTGATAACAGAGAGAGAGAGATAGAGAGAGAAAGAGAGAGAGAAAGAGAGGGAGGAAAGAGAGAGAAAGGAAAGAGAGAGAAACACACACACACACACACACACACACACACACACACACACACACACACACACACACACACACACACACACACACACACACACACACACACACAGAAAGAGAGAAGGAGAGAGAGAAGGAGAGAGAGAAGGAGAGAAGAGAAGGAGAGAGAGAAAGAGAGAGAGAAGAGAGAAGAGAAAGAGAGAGAGAAGGAGAGAGAGAAGGAGAGAGAGGAAAGAGAGGAAGAGAGAAGGAGAGAGAGAAGGAGAGAGAGAAGGAGAGAGAGAAGGAGAGAGAGAAGGAGAGAGAGAGAGAGAGGAGAGAGAGAAGGAGAGAAAGAGAGAGAGAGTGAGAATAACACAGAAGAGGAAAGTGAAATGAAGGAGAAGAGGAAGAAAGAAAAGAAAAAGTAGGAAAGAACAAAAGAAGGAAGAAAGAACAGAAGGAATGGGAAAAAGGGGGAAGAACAAAGAACAACACAAAATGAACAGATATACGAAAGAAGTAAACGAACGAACGAATAAATAAACGAAATTTAAAAAGAAATGGATTCACAGACGTCGAACAAAAGCCGAGATCTTCCGAAAGCCTCTTAAGAAAACCGTAATTCTTTTTTTTTCTCTCTTCTCTCCTTCTTCTCTTCTCCCTCTCCTCTTCCCTTCTTCTATAAAAAGAAGAAAAAATTTAGAATAAGGAAAGTTTTCGAGGTAGGAAAAAAGGTTGTTTACTTGTTTTTGTTTTTTGTTTTTGACGTTTTTTTAGAATATGCGTTGAATTTTGATTTTTTGTTCTATATCATGTCAGTAGCTCTTTGCAAAACGTGAAAAAGCAGCATCGTTATCATTATTTTTTTATAACACAAGATAAAAAAAAAATACAAACCAGAACCTCCCTTTAAAAAAAAAATAAGAAGAAATAAAAAAAAAAAAAATCTGTGCTAAGACCAAAATCTTGTCTCTCCGCGCGCGCTGTCACTCGCGGTAAAAGTACAAAACATTTTCTTTCTTTTCTTTTTTCTTTTTTTTAATTGGAGAGGCGCTCGATCCCCCTCCCCGCCCTCATCCCCACTTCCCTTATGCTTTGCCCTTTGCCTTACTGTCTCCTGCCCTTTGCCTTACTGTCCCCTCTCTTTACTTACTGTCCTTTCCTTCCCTTACTTTCTCTTCCCCTTTCTCTTCCCTTACTTTCTCTTCCCCTTTCTCTTCCCTTACTTTCTCTTCCCCTTTCTCTTCCCTTACTTTCTCCTCCCCTTTTCTTCCCTTACTTCTCTCCCCTTCCCTTCCTATTCTCCTCCCTTTCCTCCCATTTCTCCTCCCCTTTCCCTCCCTTACTTTCTCCTCTCCTTTCTATCCTTACTCTCTTCCCTTCCCTTCTACTTTCTCTTTCCCTTCCCTTACTTTCTCCTCTCTTTTCTCTTCCCTTACTTTCTCTCTCTACTTTCTCTTCCCTTACTTTCTCCTCCCCTTTTCCCTCCCCTTACTTTCTCCTCTCCTTTCCCTTCCCTATTTCCTGCCTCCCTTTTCCCTTCCCTTACTTTCTCCTCTCCTTTCCCTTCCCTTACTTTCTCCTCCCCTTTTCCCTTCCCTTACTTTCTCCTCCCCTTTTTCCTTACTGTCTACCCCTTCCCTTACTGCTCCCCCCTTCCCTTCCCTTCCCTTACTTCCCCCCCCCTCTTCCCCTGATGCTTTCCCCCCTTCCCTTAGTCTTCCCCCCCTTCCCTCTCCCCCCCTACCCCCCGAGTTCTCCCTCAAGAAGGAACGAGCTTATGGCCGGAGATTTTGTCGTTGTTATTGTTGTTGTTGTTGGTAAGGATGGTGTTGTTTGTTTTAAAATGTTGTGGAGTTACGATTTTTTTTTGAATTTGGAGGATAATTCGGGTTTTGGATGATCTTTATAAGATAGATGGAGAGGGGGGGAGGGAGGGGGGAGGGAAGTATATGGGGATTTTGCCTCTTCTTCGCTTCCTTCTCTTTCCTTTCTTCCTCTTCCTTCTGACCTTTTTTCCTCTTCCTTCTCCTTATCTTCCTTCTTTATTTCCTCCTCTTCCTCCTCCTCCTTCATTTTAGCTCCTCCTCTCCGCTGCCACATGATTTTCTTATTTTCCCTCCTCCTCCTCCTTATTCTTATTCATGTTTTTGTTTTTTTTCTCATCTTTATTCTAATCTTCCTCTTTCTATTTCTCTCCTCCTCCTGCTGTTGCTGCTCTTTCTCTTCCTTTCCTCTTCCTTTCTCCTCGTCTTCTTTCTCCTCCTCCTCTTTCTCCTTTTTGCTCCTCCTCGCCACCTCCTGATCTTCCTACTTTTCCGCCGCCTCCTCCTTATTCTTATTCATGTTCTTGTTCTCCTCTTCATCTTTATTCTAATCCTCCTCCTCCTCCTCCTCTACTCTCCCATCTCTCCCTTTCCTGCTCCTCCTCCTTTCCCCTCCCCTTCTCCCTCCCTTCTCCCCTCTCCCCTCTCCCCTTTCCTGCCCCCTACCTTCCCCTCTCCCCTTTCCCCTCCCCTCTTCCACTTCCTCCCTCTCCCCTCTTTCCTATCCCCCTTCCTTCCCCTCTTTCCTATCCCCCTTCCCTTCCCCTCTCCCCTTCCTTCCCCCCTCTCCCCTTCCCCCTCCCTCCCCAGCAACGGTCCTTCGCGACGCGTTATATAACAATAGAATGAAAAAGGAAACGCCAATCCTTCAGAGATGGTCGCTTAGCCTCCGCCTCGTGAGTTAGTGAGACAAGTATTTCCCTGAGCCCGCGGGGACCGTGGCTCCACAATCCGAAAATATTGCACATGTAAAGCCAAGCATGAAACGGGATGAAGGAATTCGGACGCGGTTTGTTTTGCCCGCCGGAAAATGGGCGGGAAAGTTCGCCTTTTTTTTCGTTATTTTTTTTCGTTTTTCTTCTTTCGTTCTTCTTTTTCTTTCTTTTTTCCTTTTCTTTTTCTTTCTTTATTATCTCTCTCTCCTTTTCGTTTTATTCATCTCGTACTTTTTATTTTTCTTTATTTTTTTTCTTGTCAGTGCGATAAGGTAAAATGTTTGTGGTTTCACGATGATGATGACGATGACGATGACGATGACGATGACGATGACGATGACGATGATGGCGATGACGATGATGGCGATGGCGATGATGACGATGACGATGACGATGATGACGATGACGATGATCAACATTTAGTACTTTTCAGAATGGAGAGGAGAGAGAGAGAGAAAGAAAGAAAGAAAGAGACAGGCAGACACAAACACAAAGAAAGCGAGAGAGAGAGAGAGAGAGAGAAAGGAAGAAAGAAAGAAAGAAAGAAAGAAAGAAAAGAAAAAACGAAAGTAGATAA
>NC_051390.1:4446290-4451807 GCF_015228065.2 Penaeus monodon | reverse complement strand
TTCTTTGC
Organism: Penaeus monodon; assembly: GCF_015228065.2. NCBI lineage: Eukaryota > Metazoa > Arthropoda > Malacostraca > Decapoda > Penaeidae > Penaeus > Penaeus monodon. The sequence goes on along the minus strand of NC_051390.1, from coordinate 4,451,799 downwards.
TGTCTCATTTAAAAAAAAAAAAATTTTTTTTCACCTAAATTTGTAAAAAAATTAAAACTATTATTATGTTTTAAAAATGCCCCTATTTATAATACCTTGGAATTGTATACAATATCGACGTACTCGCATTGATAGTCGATTTAGTCGAGGGCTCGGCGAGCGAGGGAGGGCTTCGTTGCGCGTGTCGACCTAATGCTCCGAGTGCGTAGACGTTATTGTTGCATGCTCGTGCTGCGATGGGTGGAGGAGGTGGATGGGATGAAGAGGAGGAAGGGAGGATGATGATGATGAGGGAGGAAGGGAAGGGCGATTGAGAGGAAGGGGGGGAGGGGAAGGGTGATGAGAGGAGGAGGGAGAAGGGTGATGAGAGGAGGAGGGGGAAAGGGTGATGAGAGGAGGGGGGGAGAAGGGTGATGAGAGGAGGGGAGAAGGGTGAGGGTGATGAGAGGAGGGGGGGAGAAGGGATGAGAGGGAGGGGGAAAGGGTGATGAGAGGAGGAGGGGGAAAGGGTGATGAGAGGAGGAGGGGAAAGGGTGATGAGAGGAGGAGGGGGAAAGGGTGATGAGAGGAGGGGGGGAGAAGGGTGATATGAGAGGGGGGAAAGGGTGAGAGAGAGGAGGAGGGGGAAAGGGTGATGAGAGGAGGAGGGGGAAGGGTGATGAGAGGAAGGAGGGAAGAAGGGGATGATGAGGAGGAGGGGAAAAGGGTGATGAGAGGAAGGGAGGAAGGGAGCAGGGTGATGAGAGGAGGAGGGAGAAGGGTTGATAAAGGAGGAGGAGGGAGAAGGGGGTGATGAGAGAGGAGGGAGAAGGGTGATGAGAGGAGGAGGGAGGAAGGGTGGGGAGGGGGGGAGAAGGGGGATGAGAGGAGGGGGGGAAGGGTGATGAGAGGAGGAGGGGGAAAGGGTGATGAGAGGAGGGGGGGAAAGGTGATGAGAGGAGGAGGGAAAGAAGGGTGATGAGAGGAGGAGGGGAAAGGGTGATGAGAGGAGGAGGGGGGAGGAAGGGGTGATGAGAGGGGGGGAGGAGGAGGGAGAAGGGTGAGAGAGAGGAGGGAGAAGGGTGAGGAGAGAGGAGGAAGAAGGGCGATGAGAGGAGGAGGGAGAAGGGTGATGAGAGAGGAGGGAGAAATGTGATTAGGAGATAAAGATGATGCGAGAGACGAAGGTGGCGAGAATAAAAAATGATGAAAGGGAGGGGAAGGGGTGCAGTTGACGAGAAGGAAGTAAAGAGGGGGTGATGAAACCGAAGTAGAAAGAGGGAATCAGAGGAGACGGAGAGAAATTGAACGAGAGATGCTTGCTCTCCGAATCTCTTTGCTATTGTTGTTTTTGTTTTTTGTTTTTTGTTGATGAAATCTTTTGTTTATTGATAATAGTTAAGGGATCCAATGTGTTTGGTTTTACTGTTTATGTCTGTTTGTTATCTATTCAGTTCTTGGATTTACGGACATTTTTTTTTTTTTTTTTTTTTTTTTCGTTGCAAATTTTAAGAAGTGCATTTTTTTCCTTCAATCAACAATGAAAAAGGCATAAATAACTAGCTAGATTGAATTGATAGATATTAGGGATATAAATGTAAATATATAGATAGAAATAAAGATAGAAAGACAAAAAGTAACAGACGAAGACATAAAATAAGAATAACAAGGGAATGGGAGAATCTGGGGGGGGGGGGGGGGTAAGAAGAAATGTAAAAACAAAACAAAAAAATCATCTATCTTTCTATCTATCTATCTATTATACATACATACACACATACATACACACATACATACACACATACATACACACATTACATACACACATACATACATACATACAAACACGCCAAAAAAAGTAGAAGAAAAATAAAAAAGACAAACCCTAAAATAGAAAAAAAAAAAAGGCAAGGAAGAAAGAAAGGCCTCTTCAGAACCAAGACCTCTTCCCCACACTTCGACAAGGCCGCCCACCGCCGCCCACCCGTGACCCTGACAAGGTATTAGCACCCCCCCACACACACACACACCCTCCCTCAAAAAAAAAAAAAAAAAAAAAAAAAAAAAAAAAAACACAGCGCTCTCTGCCCTATCGGTCCTAATTCTTTGTCCTTTTTTCTATTTTTCTTTCTTACTGTTTTGCCGTCCTACCTTTTTTTTTTCTTTTTTTTCTTTTTTTTTTCAAAGGGAAAATGAGTTTGGTGGAAAGAGAAACAGAGACGAGTTGCCAAAAGGGAACGTATTTCTCTCTCTCTCTCTCTCTCTCTCTCTCTCTCTCTCTCTCTCTCTCTCTCTCTCTCTCTCTCCCCCTCTCTCTCTCTCTCTCTCTCTCTCTCTCTCTCTCTCTCTCTCTCTCTCTCTCTCTCTCTCTCTCTCTCTCTCTCTCTCTCTCTCTCTCTCTCTCTCTCTCTTTTTCAACTTTTTTTTTCTCCCAAATACGTTGAATGTTCATTTAACTCTGATATTAGGCTGTAATGGTATGCGATCTGTGATGAAAATATGCAGCCATTAAAAGTTACATCCCGATGAATTTTAATATAGATTGATATCGATGGTAGAAGAGATATGAATTTTCAATGATTCCTGTTCAGTGATACCTAGATTTTTTTTTTTCATTTTTTTCTGATATTGCTTTCATCACTATCCTCATTATCATAATCATCACTATCATCATTATCATTTTCATCAATATTATTCCAATAGTTATTTCTATTATCATCATCGCCATTGTCATTATCATCATCATTATTACTATCACTATTTTATTATTATCATTAACATTATCATTTTCATTTTCATTTTCATTTTCATTTTCATTATTATTATAATTTATGATTATTATTATTGATATCAATATGATCATTATTATTACCATTGTTGTTGTTGTTTATTTATTGCTACTACTACCCCTACTGCTACTGCTACGAATGCTATACTATATACACGATACTAAACTACTGCTATTACTATTATCAGGAATTTGGTTACTGTTATCGTTATTATGGTAACTGGTATTGTTATCACTGTTATCAGCATCATCACTATTGGTATAATCATCATTAAAAAGTAATGAATAGTATCATTTGCATAATAAACAAAGAAGAAAACAAACACAGAAATAAACAAACGGCAGATAAACATGACGTCATCATATGAGGGTATAATTAGGAGGCGAATGAGAGGAAGTTCCAAGGCAGAAGTTTAATGAGTGTTTAAGTCTCTCCCTTGAGCTTTTGTGTTTGTTTCGAAGAGATAATTCATGGGCTAAGTTTTGATTTGCCATCTGACACTTAAGGGGGGAGGGGAGAGGAAGGGAGGGGGAGGGAGGGGGAGGGGGAGGGGAAGGGGAGAGGGGAGGGAAAGGGGGAAGGGAGGGGAGGGGAAAGGAAGGGGGAGGGGAGGAAGGGAGGGGAGGAGGAAGGGAGGGGAGGGAAAGGGGAAAGGAAGGGAGGAGAAGGGAGAAGAAGGGAGGGGGGAGGGGATGAGGAGAGAGGGGGAAGAGGAGCGGAGGGGGAAGGGAGGGAGGGAGGGGGATAGATGATTATAGTGAAGGGGTAGGGGGGAGAGGGGAAGGAGGTTAGATGCATGCTGTGCTGACTTAATGACAAGCAGGTTAGATAGGAGGGTGGGGGGGAGTCCCATCTGACTGCTAGAATTCAAGCAGGCAGAATGGGGAGGGGGGGGGGGAGAAGGATAAGTCCTGTGTGACTATGGGATAAGAAGCAGGCGGAGGAGGTAGGGGGAAGGCGAGGCAGAGGGAGGGTAGGAGGAGGAGGGGAAAGGGGGGGGGAAGGGTTAGGTTTGATGAGGAGGAAGAATGAGGAAAAGACCTGCTAGGATTAGGATTAGGATTAGGAGGTTTATATATGAAGAGAATTCGTTCTGCATAGGAGGAGGGACATAGATGTGGGGGGGAGGGTTTGTAGTATTCTTATTCTTCTAATAAATCATATCGTTTGTGCGGTAAAGAAACAACCAGCTTTCTCTCTTTGTCTCTTTCTCTCTTTCTCTCTCTCTCTTCACCACCTCTCTCCTCCTTTTCTCTTCTCCCCTCTTCTTCCTTCTCTCTTGTCCTTTCTCTCTCTCCTCTGTTTGGGCTATTAAACTATTATTTTTTATCTTCCCTTTCATTTCTCTCTCTTCTCTCTCTCTCTCCTCTCTCTCCTTTTTTTCTGTCTCTCCTCTCTTTCTCTCCCTCCTCTCTCCCTTCTCTCTCCTCTCTCTCTCTCTCTCTCTCTCTCTCTCCTCTCTCCTTCTCTCTCCCTCTCTATCTCTACCTCTATCTCTCATAACCCCCCCCCCCTTAATGTTTTCTTTTCCCTCCCACTCCATCAGCATAATCCCCTTACTTGGTTTTTAGATCATCAGCTAAAAATTTCCCCCAAAAGTCCCCCGCGAAGCGGCCATTAATTTTTACCCTATTAAAATCACTATCTTTACATCTTGCTTCCCTTTTTATCCCCTGTCAGGGGCCCCCCCCTTCCCCCCCCCCCCCCCCCCCTTGCCTTCCCACCCCGCCTCCCCCTCCCCTGCCCTTCCCCCCCCTCCGTCTTCCCCCCCCCCCCCTCCCCCCTCCCCCGCCCCCCCCCCCCCCTCCCCCCGCCTTTCCCCTTTTTCCCTCCCCCCCCCTTCCCCCCCCCCCCCTTCCCCCCCCCCCCCTCCCTCCGCCCCCCCCCCTCCCTCCCCCCGCCTCCCCTCCTCCCCCCCTCCCCTCCGCCTTTCCCTCACTCATTCATTAAAACCCCCATTCATTAAGGAAAAAAAAAAGATGCGGTTTGTTTACGTTACGTGGAAACCAGAATTCATTCACAAAACTTACGAGTACGAGCTCCCTGGTTCTCGCTACTTGCTCTATTGATCTTGAGAGTTAGCGGTTTTAGCGGTTGTGTGGCACTAGTGACAATGAGGGCTCTCTTGGTTGCCTTCTCTTTTCCTTTCTTTATTTTCCTGTGCTGTTTTGTTATTGCATCTTCATCTCTATTTGTATCTATCAACATGCGAACTCTCTCTTCTTTTCTCTCTTCTCTTCTCTCTCTTTCACTTCCTCTTTCTCTTGCTCTTGCTCTCTTTCTCTATCTCTCTTTCTCTATCTCTCTTTCTCTATCTCTACTTTATCTCTATATTTACATATACTTATTCAACATACTCTCTTTCTATATATATCTTTCTAACTATCTTTTCTCTATCTCTCTTTATCTATATATCATTTCATCATCTATCTTTCTATATCTAATTTCTCTATATATATATCTCTTCATCTCTCTATCATCTATCTATATATCTATCTATATATATCTTTATCATCTCATCTATATATATATCTATATATCTATTTATATATATATATACTCTCATAGATATATACTTTCTCTCTGTCTAGATATCTATTTCTCTTCTACTCATGTCTTACTATCTATCTATTCTATCTCTTTCAATCATAATATATCTTTGTCTATCTCTCTCATATTTCTATCTCTCTCTCTTTTATCTCTCTCTATCTTTCTATATTCTTCTCTCTCTATCTCTCTCT
>NC_051390.1:4433790-4443790 GCF_015228065.2 Penaeus monodon | reverse complement strand
CACAGATTTATATATAATATAGATAGTGATATAGATATAGATACATCTATGCTATAGTTATTAGTGTAGATAAAGATATAGTTATAGATATACATATACGAATACATAAACAAAGAAATAGATTTAGATAAAGACATAGATAATATATATAGATATAAATATAGATATAGATATTGACAGACAAATAGATATATATAGAGAGAGAGATAGATAAATAGATATAGACAGATAAATAGATGATAGATAGATATAGACAGACAAATAGATATATAGATAGATATAGACAGACAAATAGATGTATAGATAGATATAGACAGACAAATAGATATATAGATAGATAAATAGATAGATAGAGACAGACAAAATAGACGCAGAATTATTAAAGATAATGACGACATAGAAACTCCGGCAAAAGAAGAACAGGCAAAGACCATCTATTGAGTTGCCGGTTCGGACATTTCCAGTCGGTTGTCGGCCGGTCGGTAATCACGAGAGACATTAATTACAGGGCCGACAAGCCTTCCAGTTTGTAGTTTGAACCTTTTTTCGGGGGGGGAGGGTTCAGGGGGAGTTGGGGGGGGCGGGGGGTTCAGGGGGAGTTGGGGGGGCGGGGGGTTCAGGGGGAGTTGGAGGGGGTCAGGGGGAGTTGGGGGGGGGTTCAGAGGGAGTTGGGGGGGGCGGTGCTGCTGCTAGGGGAGCTTGCCAAGTTTCTTGTTCTCCCTCTCCCTTCTCTCTCTCTCTTTCTCTTTCTCTATCGTCTTTTTGCCTTTTTTGTGTATGTCTGTCTGTCTGTTTCTCCGAAAGAGTAGGAGAGGGAGAGGGAAACTGATACATATACACACACACACATACACGTGTTTGTTTTTTGTGAGTGGGGGCGTGTGCGTGGGGGGCGGTGCGCGTGGGGGCGTGCGCTTGGGGTGCGGCTGTGCGTGTGGGGTTTTGCTGGGGTGTGTGTGTGTGTGTGTGCGTGTGTATGAGTTCTCTCTCTCTTACTCTCTCATTTTTCCATTACTCCATTCTTATCACGGCTTTTTCGATAAGACAGACACGTCTGAGTTTGCGTTTCCAGTCTCTGATTTCTCCTCCTCCTTATTTTTACTTCTGCCTGTCTCTCCTTTTATATTTTATTATCTCCTTAACCTGTCTGTCTCAGTCGAAAATCCTACTGTTCTTAAAAGTGACACCCTCGTACCCGTATTTGTAGACGGATATTGACCAATCACAGCAAAGTTTTAATGACCTGATAACCAATCACAGATTCTGTTCAGGTAGCGTGTCCGAAACACGTTTAGCCAGATGGAACATTACCTATAGGATATTTGCTGCAAACATATTCACATGCATAAGAATAATTTATGAATGTGTTCGGTATATCTATTTATCTATGCACACACACACAAACACACACACACACACACACACACACACCACACACACACACACACACAAATATATAAATATATATATATATATATATATATATATATATATATATATATATATATATATATATATATATATATAAAAGAGAGAGAATGAGAGTGAGAGAGAATGAGAGAGACAGAGAATGAGAGAGAGAAGAGAGAGAGAGAGAGAGAATGAGAGAGAGAGAGAGAGAAGAGAGAGAGAGAGAGAGAAGAGAGAGAGAATGAGAGAGAAAGAAAATGAGAGAGAGAATGAGAGAGAGAAGAAAGGGGAGAAGAAAGAGAGAGAGAAGAGAGAGAGAAAGAGAGAGAGAGGGAAGAGAGAGAGAGAATGAGAGGGGAGGAAAAGAGGAGAGAGAAAGAGAGAGAGAATGAGAGAGAGAAAGAAAGAGAGAATGAGAGAGAGAATGAGAGAGAGCGAGAGATAGAGATTGAATGAGAGAGAGAGGGAAAACGAGAGAGATAAAAGGAAAGGGCACAGAAACAAGTCTGTCTCTCTTGTAGCCATAATCCCAGTAAGAAAGCTTTCTTAAGACTTTAGTTCAGTGCCATCACGATATGCAAACACAACTTCTCTCTCTAACCAAACTTTCACCCTTCTACAACAGTTTCCATGACACATTCGCTAAAAATGTCAACACTAACTCGCACGCTGTTTGCACGCGCCAAGCCTGACATGTCACGCGAATGTAATGTGACATAAATACGTCATAAAACGTCATGTCACAGCTGAGATGCCATCAGCTGATCTGAAGGTCCCGCAGCACGCCACAACAGGTAGGCGAGCGGGTCAGGATTTACTGATTAGAGGGATTAGCTATTTTGTTTGTTTATACAGGTGTTATGGGTTTGTTTGGTGTCTGTATATATATCGAAATATCGTGTGATTGTTCGGTAGTTCTATGAAGAACTGACTACAGATGTGTGTGTGCTATATATATAATATTATATATAATATATATATAAATATATATATATATATATATATATATAATATATATATAATATAATTATTACACACACAACCCCACACACACACACACACAACACACACACACACAACACACACACACACACAAACACCCAAACACACACAACACACACACACACACACACAAAAATTTACGTACACACACACACACACAATACACACACTCACACACACATACACAAAAACACACAACACAAACACACAACACAAAACACACAAAACACACAACACACATAAACATTTACGCACACACAAAACATTACGCACACACACACAATTTCCACACACACACAATTACGCACAACACACACACACACAACAACACACAAAAATTAAATAACCCATTTTGCAAAATTTACATTAAATTAAAATTTAAAAAATACTATAAAATATAATAACCCTATATTAATACAAAAATACATAATTTTCATTTTAAATTTCCTATTTGTTTTAATTTTTATTTTTATATTATTAAAAATTGTAGTTTTTAGTTCTATAAAAAATCGTTTGGGGTTTATATAAATATATATTATATATTATATATATATTAAAATATAATAAAATATATAATATATAATATAATATTATTTATAATATAATATATATATATATATATTATATTATAATATTATATAAAATAAAATATATATAATAAAATATATTATATAAAATTTTATATGGTATTATATATTTTAAAATTTAAATCTTTTATATTATAATATATAAATTTAAAATATATATATTTTAAAATTTTTATATAATATAATTTTTTATAAAATATTATATATATTTTTAGTATATAATATATAAGTTTTTTATATATATATAAAAGTAAATTTTTATTATAATTTAAAATAGATATTTTTAAAGGTATATTTTAAAAGATTATATATATATATTTTAAAATATTTTATATATATAAAATTAAAATTGTATATATATAGATATATTGTATATATTATAAAATTCAATATAAATATATATATATAATGTATATTATTTATATATAATTTTATATATATTATATATATATATATATATAAAAATATATATATAAGATATATTAAAAATATATAATTTAAAATGTATTTTTATTAAAAAAAATTTGGTATATTAAAATATATTATATATAATATAATTAAAAGATATTATAAAAGATATATTATATATATGGTATATATATAATTATAAAATATGGGATATATAAAATTATAATATATATTTTAAAATATAAATTTTTTATTTTAAAATTTAAAAATATAAAATAAAAAAATAATAAAATTTTTATATCAAAAAATATAATTTTTTAAAAAAAAAAAAAAAAAAAATTATATATATAAAATAATATATATATATATAAATATATATATTTTATATTTATATATATATAATATGATATAAATTAATTTTGTTTTTTTGGTTGTTTTTTTGTTAAAAAATAGTATGTTATATATATAATTTATTAATTTTTTGTATTATTTATATATATATATTTTTTTAATAAGTATATATATTTTTAATATAGTAGAAAATTTTGAAAATAAATATATATATATATATATTAAAATAATATTATTTATTGTTTTTAAGAGGTTTTTTTAATAAGTAAAAAAAAAAGAAAAGTATTAATTAAAAAAAAAAGAAATTTTTAGTATATTTGGAAAATATATATTGGTATTTTTATTTTAAAATTTTATTTTTTATTTTTTTTTTTTTAAATTTTTTTTTCCGGTTTGGGGGAAAGGAAGGGGGGCCCCCCCGGGGAATCCCCTCCAAGAGGATTTTAAATGAAGGGGTGAAAAAAAAGTTGTTCAGGGCCCCGTGGCCACCTCCGGGCTTTTTTTACTAACCCCCCAACCTTAAAAAAAAAAGAAAAAATTAAAAATAAAAAAATATATTTTTTTAAAATATATATATAGTATAAAATATATAATAATAATATATATAATATATATATTATATTATTATATTATATAATTTTTTTATATTTTATATATAGGTATTATATATATAAAAATATTTTTAAAATTTTGGTAAAATTAAAAATTATATTTTTTAATATTTTTATATATTTAAATATATATAAAATTTTATAATTAAAAATATATATTAAAATAAAATATTTTTATATATATAATATATATAAAATATTTTATATATATATAAAAAATATATATAATATATATAATTTAAAAATATTTAATATATATATATATATATTATATATATAATATATATATTTTATATAAAATATTTTTTAAAAAAATATATACAAAATTTTTATATATTTTATATATATATATATTTTATATATAAAAATATATTATATATATATTTATATATATAATATATTTTTTATATATATTAAAAAATTTTTTATATATATATTTATATTAAAAATATTATTTATTATTTATATATAAAAAATTTTTATATATATATAAAATTTTAATTAAAATTAAAAATTTTTAAATATTATTAAATATAATATTTTTTTTATATATTATATTTTATTATTATATAAAATAAAAATTTTATATTTATAAAAATCTTGGAAAATTTTTAAAAATATTTTTTATAATATATTATTATTATTATATATTATATTAATTTTTTTATTTTATTATATTATATTTAAAATTTTATAATTATTATATTATTATATTTTTATTTTATTTTTCTTTTGTATATATTTATTATTATCTTTTTTTATATTTTTTATTTTATTTATATATAAAATCTTATTAAACTATATATATAAAATTTTATTATATATATTAAAACTATTGTTAAATTTATATAAATTTTTATTTTTAATATAAAAATTTATTTAAAATTTAAAAATTTTTTATAATTTTATTTAAAAAATTTTTATATATATCTATATTTTATTTTAAAATTTTTATTCTATAAAATTTTTAAAAATTTTTTATTTATATTACTATATTTATTTTAAAGAAAAAATATTTATTATATAAAAATATTATATAATTTTTTCCATATCTTTAGTATTTAAAATTTATTTTTTTTATTCCATTTTTGTTTTTTTATTATTAATATTAAAATTTTTTTATTTTATATATATTATATTATTTTTTAATATTTTTTAAAAAATCTTGTTTTTTTTTTATATGTTTTTCTTTTTTTTTTTTTCTTAAAAATTTATAAATATTTATGATTTTTTAATTTTTTTTTTATTATTTTATTTTGTTTGTTTCAATATTTTTATTTCTATATTATTCTATTATATATTTCCCTTTTTTTATTTTATTTTTTTGTTTTTTTTTTTTTCCTGTCCCTTTTTTTTTTTTTATTTTTTTCCTTTTTTTTTTAGTTTTTATTTACCCTTTAATTTTTATTTTTTTTTTTTTCTTTATTTTATTTTTTTTTTTTCCCCTTATTTTTTTTTATATTATATATATATAAAATATATAATATATATATTTTTTTTTTTTTTTTTTTTTTTTTTTTTTTTTTTGGGTGTTTTTTAAATAAATTATTTTTTATTGTATAAATATCATTTATTATATGTTTTTTTAAAAAATATATATTTTTTTTTTTAATATTTATTTTATATATATATATTTTATAATATATATAATTTTTAAAATTTATTTTTAAAATATAAAAAATATATTTTGAATATATATATATATTAAAATTTTTTTTTTTATTAATTTTTGCTTTTTAATAAATAAACACCCAAAAAATATTAATTCCCCCAAAAAAACAAAAAATTTTTTTTATATTATTTAAATATAATTTATTTATTTTAAAGGGTTTTAAATTATTTTTTGTGTTTTTTTTTAAAAATTTGGTATTAAAAAATTTATTTTTTTGTTTTTTTTAAAAAAAAATATTAAAAAAAAAATTTTTTAAAAACCCTATAATTTAAAAATTTTTAAATATTTATTATAAAATCTTTATAATTTTTTTTTTTTTTTTCCTAAATAACAATTATTTTTTTATTAATATTTTCCTCTCCAATTAAAAAAATAATAAAAAATATTTACATAAATAAAACATATTTTTTTTAAATATATTATTTATTATATATAAAATTTTTATATATAAATATATATATTAAATATATATTATAAAATTTATATCATTTTATATATATAATAAAATAATCTATATAAAAATAAAATATATAAAAATATATATATATATATATTTATATATATATAATTTTATAAAATTTTATATTTAAAATATATAAAAATTTATAATATATATTTAAAATATATATATTTATAATAATATTTTATATTATATATATTTATAAAAATTTTAAAATATTTATTTTAAATTTATATATTTTATATTTATTTAATTTTATAAAATTTTAAATTAATTTTTAATTTATAATATATATATATATAAAATAAAATTTATATATTAATATATTTATATAAATATATATTTATAATAAATTTTTATATATAATATATATTTTATAATATATAATATTTAATTTTATATATAAAAGTTAAAATATATATATTTTAAATTTATTTTATAAAATTAAATAAAAAAGGGGAAAAAAATAATTTAAATAAAAATATTTATAAAATATTATAAAAATTTAATATATATATATATATAATTTAAAAGAATAATAAATTTTTTAAAATAATTTAATAAATATAAATAAATAGAAAAAAAAAAAAAATTTTAATTTATAAATATAAAAATTTAAATAAAATATAAATATAATTTTATAAAAATTTATATATATATAAATATTTATTTATAATAAAGATAAATATAATATAAAAAATATATTAAATTTTTTAAAAAATAACAAATAAATATTATAATATATATATAAAAAAAATAAAATTTTTTATATATAATTAAATTTATATATATAATATATTAAAAGGGGAAAAAAATATACTTAAAAATTTTTAAAGATAATATAAAATTAAAAAATTATTTAAAAATAATTTAAATATATTTAATATAATAAATATTTTAAAATAAATAATTAAAATTTATATATATATAGGGTTTTATAATATATTTAAAATTTTTAAAATAATCTTAAAAAATTTTTAAATATATAAAATATTTAAATAGATATTATTTTAAAAATATATAATATTTAAAAAGGGAAAACAAAAATATTAAACTAAATATATAATTTTTTATTAAATTTTGATTTAAAAAATTTTTAAAAATATAATAAGCTTTTATATTATTTCATATTTATATAAAAAAATAAAAAATTAAATTTTTAAACCGGGTTTATAAGGTTTCTAGATATTTTTTTATTTAAAATAAAATTTTATATTTTAAAATAAAATTTATTTAAAAATTTATATTTTATTTATATTTAAAATTTTTTATTTATTTTTAAAATTTTATATAAAAAATTTTTTATATAATAAAATATATATATATATTAAAATTATAATACTATACAATATAAAATTTTAAAACTAATATATAAATTAATTTTAAAAATATTATATAAAAAAATATTATTATATAGATAAAACTATCTTATAATTTTATCTCTATATATTTTTAATATATAAAAAATGTAAAAATAATTTTAATTTTTTAAAAAATAATAAATTTAAAAATTTATGGTTTTTTGTTTATTTGTTTTTTTTATGTTTATGTTTAATAATTTTATTATTATAATTTTTTTTAAAATTTATATTAAATTTTTATTGTATTATATATATATATTACTATTTTATAAAATTTTTATATTAAAAAATAAAATATATAAAATATATAAAAAATATATATAAAAATATTATTATATATTAATATATTTTTTTAATTGAGTTTTCTAACCCCGTCGTAAATAAATTGGGGGTTTAAAGGTTGAAAAGTTTTATTGAAAAGAAATTGAATTTTAATGGGGGTTAGTTTGTAATTTTTATAAAAACTTTTTAATTAAAAATGGGTTAGGAAAATTTTGTATTGGTTTTAAAATTTTTTTTTATTTGGAGGTTTAAAAAGAAAAGGGGGAGTGTTTTGTGTTGTGGTTTGGCTGGTTTGGTTTTTTTTTCTTTTAAATAATTTAATTTGAAAAGGGAAATTATTTTTTTTTTGTTATTAAAATTTTTTTAATTTTGGTTATTTTTTTTTTTTTTTTTTTTTTTTTTTTTGGTTTTTTTTTTTTCCCCTTTTTTTTCTTTTTATATTATTAATGTTTTGTATAATTAAGCATATAAGAAAATTACAAATTTTAATTTTTAAAATTTGATAAAAATTAGGATTAAAAATTAAGAAAAATAAGAAAATTGTATTAGAATTAGTTAAAGTTGTTTAAAAGTTTTTGGGAATTATAATTAATAATTATTAAAGAAAATATTTACACATTACACACACACATATATTGACTCCTATATATACATATATTCCTTGTTTACTCTCGAGGTTCGCTCTGAGCAGCGTCGCTACACTAGTGGGCGGCTGAGAGGTCGAAAAGTTCTTATTGAAAAGAGCACCAACTTCGCTAACATTTTGAATGGGTGTCGAGGCTTAGAAATTTTATGAAAGGAACTTTTAATCGAAAATGTTCACGGCAATTTTGTATCTGCGTTTATTGTTTTCTTCGATGTTGATCGGTTTATGAGCTTGCTTGATGTGTGTGTGTGTGTGTGTGTGTGTGTGTGTGTGTGTGTTTTCTTAGAGATAATTAATGTGAAAAGTAAAATTCATTTTTTTTCTCTCCCCTATCTATCTTTGTATGTTTATCTGCCTCTCCATCTCTCTCTCTCTTTCTCTCTCTCTCTCCCTTTCTCTCTCTCCCTTTCTCTCTCTCTCTTTCTCTCTCTCTCTTTCTCTCTCTCTCTCCCTTTCTCTCTCTCTCTCCCTTTCTCTCTCTCTCTCCTTTCTCTCTCTCTCTCCCTCCCTCCCTCCCTCCCTCCCTCCCTCCCTCCTTCTTCCTTTCTATATCGATCTACCTGTCTCTCTGTGAGTAAGCAACGCATACATTAAGCCACAACCTTCACAAACCTTAAGGTAATAACCAGCTGCTCGCATCCAAAACATTCCACGGTTAAAAAGATTAAGCAAAACGGACGGCTAAGAAAAGTTGCCCTACTTATGAATTCAGTGATGTCTCGTTAATGTTAATTGGGAGCCTATAATTCGGAAGGGAACTCCTATTAACCGCAGAAACCGAGTTCGGGACAGTCGGGAAGAAGAATGGGAGGCAGAAACGAGTCTGGCCAATCAGGGAGAAGAATGGGAGGCAGGAAACGAGTCTGGCCAATCAGGGAGAAGAATGGGAGGCAGGAAACGAGTCTGGCCAATCAGGGAGAAGAATGGGAGGCAGGAAACGAGTCTGGCCAATCAGGGAGGATAATGGGAAGCAAGAAACGAGTCTGGCCAATCAGGGAGAAGAATGGGAGGCAGGAAACTAGTCTGGCCAATCAGGGAGAAGAATAGGAAGCAGGAAACGAGTCTGGCCAATCAGGGAGAAGAATGGGAGGCAGGAAACGAGTCTGGCCAATCAGGGAGAAGAATGCAGGACAGAAAACGAGCCTAGCCAATCAGGAAGAAGGAATGCAGGACAGGAAACGAGCCTAGCCAATCAGGAAGAAGGAATGCA
>NC_051390.1:4423790-4428790 GCF_015228065.2 Penaeus monodon | reverse complement strand
ATATATATTAATAGTATATATTATATTATATATATATTAAATATATATATTTTTATATTTTTGTAATTATATATGTATATATATTTTGTTATATATATATATTGTAAATATTTGTAATATTGTTATAAAATTGTATATATAATGTTATTATTGTAATATATATTTTAAAATTTATATGTTATATAGTATAGATATATATAAATTAGTATATATATATATATATGTTTGTATATATAATGTATATATATTATTTTTGTATATTAATTAATTATAATTAATATATATATATATATAATATTATTATTGCCCAATAGAAAACTAGCCATTTCTTTTACCACTCTTTACAATTTTTTTTAAATTACTTGAATACCAAACTATCTATCTCACACACACTCCTTCCTCTTCTCATAAGCAACGACCCCCGCCCCCCCCCACCCCCCCCCACCCCCAATGCCCCCCCCCCCCCCGACCCTCCCTCCCTCGGTCCCTCGGGGTTTCACTTGTCCCCTGCGCCCCCAGGAGAGGCTTCATTCGCGCCCCCAGGAGAAGCCTCGTCCTCACCGCCCCTTTTCAGCTCACCATCTTCGCCGGGCTAGACGTCTTCAGGCAGGAAGAGCCTTTAGGTGCGGCTCGAGCGCTGTTTGCATCGCTTTCCTCGTGTTAATGTGTGACTGTGTGTTTCTGGATAGATTCACAAAACGTGCGTGGTGTGGTCTGCGGTGTGTGGTCTGTGTGTTCTGTGTCTGGTCTGTGTTGGTGTTTATATATTGTATATATTCATCATGATGTTTGTATGTATGTATATATTTTTAAATTTTTATCAATACCCGTATTTTAAAAGCATCCGCCTCAACGCCAACGATTACTCGCCGCCTCCCCGTACCCGCTAAAACCCTTTCCCGTTTTTTCCCTTTTTTTTTTTTTTCCTCTTTCTTTTCTTTTCCATTTTTTTTCTTTTTATTCGCAAAATCCCTTTCCCCGTTTTCGAACCGGCCGCGCTCTCCCGCTTCGTCCGCATCCAACGTTTTTCTTAACACGTCTAATATGCCTTTTACGTTCAAGCAAGTTTCGTGGTTCTCGGATGAGCGTCGTATGTCTGGATAAACCTCTAGAAAGTTCTATTCCAAAAGTTTAGAGAAGAGAAAATGCCGAGCGAGCCAGTCACAGCTGGAGGGGGGGAAGGGGGGGGGGGGGGGGAGGGGGGGGGGAGTGAGGGGGGGGCGGTTTTGGTTCGGTTTTTTAAAGGCGACGTCTGTTTCTTTGTAGAGGGATGTTTGTGTTTTTCTTTTTATTTAATTTATTTATTTATTTATTTATTTTTGTGTGTGCGTGTGCGTGTGCGTGTGCGTGTGTGTGTGTGTGTGCGTGTGCGTGTGCGTGTGCGTGTGCGTGTGTTACTATTGCCTATATTAACAGCATTTTCTTCTTTTACAGGTACGTGTGTGCAGTTTCTGGAGTTCTGTTACCATTAATGTAAGTAAAAAAAAAATGTGTGGGAGTGTAGATATGTTTTTGTTATGAGTGTGTGTGAGTGCGTGTGCGTGCGCGTGCGTGTGTGTGTGTCTGCGTGTGTGTGTGTGTGTGTGAGTGTGTGTGTGTGTGTGTGTGTGTGTGTGTGTGCGCGTGCATATATGTGTTCCCGTCGCCTCGTTTCGGGAGACGAAATCGAAATAAACGAAAAGTACAACAGAGCAATGAAAGAAAGCAAACGAATGTTACTCTCAGCAAGCAGCTGCTTTCCGACCGAGCGAGGGAATTAGCTGCATTTCACGTAACGCACACGCACGCACGCACGCGTACACACCACACCACACCACACCATACCACACAACACAACACCACACCACACAACACAACACCACACAATGCAACACCACACAATGCAACGCAACGCAACGCAACGCAACGCAACGCAACGCGCACACGCGCTTTACTAGTTCACATGCTGACAAATGACGCTCATTGAAGTACCTAAAAACTTGTTAAATATAAAGAAAGAAAGAAAAAAAAGAATCGACAAGATATCGTGACTTCAAAGCGAGAGTTAAAAAAAAAAATCTGAGTCGGTTTCTTTAAAAGTAAATAAATTAGTAAAAAAATATCTTGAACCGGAGAGAGACTGATCGAGAATATGATAATTCACATGAATGTTTTATTAATGGCCCAGCGTGCATCCAGGCTGAATATTTGGAATATACACCCAGGCGGCTGTTGTCTCCCCCCCCCCCCCTGCTCCTCCTCCTTTCCATAAGGACCCCCTCCCCCCCCTAAGGACCCTATCATCTCTTAGCCGCTCACCCCCATCCTCTCTCTCCTCCCCATTACCCTCCCTTCTCCTTCTCTTCTCCTCCCCCTCTCCTTCCCCTCCCCCTTCCACTCCCCTCTCCCTCTCCTTCCCCTCTCCTTCTCCTATTCCTTCCCCCACCCCCTCTCTCCTTTCTCCTTCCCCACCACCCCCTTTGTCTTTCCCCCACCCCCCTCTACTTCCCCCACCTTCTACTCTCCCCTTCCCCAACCACCCCCTTCCCTCCTTCCCCCACCTTACGCCCTCCCCCCTCTCCCCTTCCCCCACCACCCCCTCCCCCCTTCCACCACCACCCCCTTCCCCCACCACCCCCTTCCCTTACCACCCCCTCCCTCTTCTCCCACCACCCCCTCCCCCCTTCCCCCACCTAACGCCCTGCCTGCTCGTTACATTTTTCTGCTCGGCCGTCTTCTCTCTCTTGCCGAGGGGGGGAGGGGGGAGGGGGGAAAGGGTTTCTTCTCTGTTTTTTTTTTCTGCTTTTTTCTTGTGTGTGTTTTTTTTTATGTATATCTCTCTATCGCTTTCTCTATATATATATATATATATATATTTGTGTGTGTGTGTGTGTGTGTCTATTTATTAATCTTTTTCTATCTGTCTCTCTATTTTTATCAATCTCTCTCTCTCTATCTTTCTCCCTTTCTCTCTCTCCCTGCTCCCCTCCCCCTTTCCCCCGCCCCTTCGAGCCTCATCCCCCGACGTGAGTAACTTCAGCGCTCTCTCTCTCTCTCTCCTCTCTCTCTCTCTCTCACTCCTTTTCTCCTCCCCTCTCTCTTCTCTCTTTTCTCTCTCCGCTCCCCCTCTCTCTCTCTCTCATTCTCTCTCTCTCTCTTTCTCTCATCCTCTCTCTCTCTCTTACTCTCATCCTCTCTCTCTCTCTCTTACTTTTCCCCTTCTCTCTCTCTCTTCTCTCTCCTCTCCCCCTCTCTCTCTTACTCTCTCCTCTCTCTCTCTCTCTTTCTCCTCCTCTTTTCCCCTCTCTTTACCTCTCCTCTCCTCCTCCCCCCTCTCCCCCCCTCTCTCTTCTTCTTCTCTCTCTCTTTTCCCCCTCTCTCTCTCTTCTCTCTTCTCCTCTCTCTCTCTCTTCCCTTCCCTCTCTCTCTCTCTCTTTTCCCCTCTCCTCCCTTTTCCCCTCCCTCCTTTCCCCCTCTCTTTCCCCCTTCCCCCTCTCTCTTTTTCCCTCTCTCCTCTTTCTCCGTCTCCTCCCTCTCTCCTCTCTCCTATCTCTTCTCTTCCTCCCCTTTTCTTTCCCCTCTTTTTCTCCTCTCTCTTTCTCCTCTCTCTCTGTTTCTCTCTCTTCTCTCCCTTTTTCCCCATCTCTCCTCTTTTTCTTCTCTCCTTTCTCTCGCCCTCTCTCTCTCTCTTTTTCTCTTTCTCTCTCTCTCTCTCTCTGTCTCTCTCTCATAAATGTCTACGCCCATTTCCGCTCCGACGCCCACCCAGGACGGGGGGGGGGGCTGTGACGTCACTCGTAAATGTCCATGGCCTTATATGCAGACATAACATCGCGTGTTGGAAGGATAAGGGATAGGGTGGAGGAGGAGAGTGTGCGTGTGCGTGTGTGTGTGTGCGTGTGTGTTTGTGCGTGTGCGTGTGCGTGTGTGTTTGTGCGTGTGCGTGTGTGTGTGTGTGTTTGTGCGTGCGTGTGCGTGTGCTAGTGCTAGTGCTATGTACGTGGGCTAGGCATAGGAAAGAATGTGTATATGTTCATCTGTGTGTATATATTTTTTCGCATGTGTTTGTAGGGAAAAATATATATATGATCGTATTATGCATATCTGCGTGTTACGTACAGGTGCGAAGTAAGGGAGAGAGTAATGTGTGTATTTGTTTTTTTTTTTGTACACGTGTGTATTTGACCGTAATATATATATATATATATATATATATATATATATATATATATATATATATATATATATATATATATATATATATATATATATATATATATATATACATATATATATTATACATATATACATATATATTATACATATATACATATATACATATATATTATACATATATACATATATACATATATATATATATATATATATTACATATATACATATTATATATATATATACATATATACATATATACATATATATTATATATATATTATATGTATATATGTATATTATGTATATATTGTATATATGTATATATATATATATATATATGTATATATGTATATATATATATATATATATATATATATGTATATATGTATATATGTATATATGGGTCCGCGGTGGCCGAATGGTTAGAGCGTCGGACTCAAGACTGTCACGACGGCAATCCGAGTTCGAGGGTTCGAGTCACCGACCGCCGCGTTGTTCCCTTGGGCAAGGAACTTCACCTTGATTGCCTACCTAGCCACTGGGTGGCCAAGCCAGCCCAAGTCAGTGCTGGTCCCAAGCCCGGATAAATAGAGAGAATGATTACCTAATAAGGTACCACCGGCACTCTCCGTGGAAAGGAACTGGGGACCCTACCACGTACTCACTCCAAGAGCATCACAACACGAAAACTACAATTAAGTATCATGCTTTGACCACGGCGGCTCAGACATGAACCTACCGTTAAAAGAAGAAAATATATGTATATACGGTCGTATCTATTTTTCCACCTTTTTTTTCCCATTTCGCTTTTCACTCACGCTCAAATTTCAATAGTTGCAATCTAA
>NC_051390.1:4400684-4418690 GCF_015228065.2 Penaeus monodon | reverse complement strand
ACAACCAAAACTCACCATCACAACACAAACTCACCATCACAGCTAACTCACCATCACAACACCAGGCTCACCATCATAGCCAAAACCTCACCATCACCACCACAAGCTCACCATCACCACCAAAACCTCACCATCACCACCAAAACCTCACCATCACAACACCAAACTCACCGTCACCACCACGAGCTCACCACCATCACCACCATCCCGCAGACTCGCTTCGTGCGAGGGTACCCAACATCACCTTAATTACAAGCAAAGCGACCAGATCGACCTTGATGACCCTATTAGCCTTGAGCGACCTGAGACCTTAGAGAGGAGGGGGAGGGGAGGTGGGGGAGGGGAAGCGGGAGGGGGCTGAGGGGAAGGAGTGATGGATGAGGGGAAAAGGGGGGGTGGGGAGAGGGTGATGGCGGTGGATGAGGGGGAAAAGGGTATGGGGAGAGGGGGGGGTTGGATTAAGGGGAAAAGGGTATGGGGGTAGGGGAGGGTGGATGAGGGGGAAAGGGTGGAGGGGAAGGGGGGGTGGATGAGGGGGAAAGGTTAGTGGATGAGGGGAAAGGTTGGGGAAGGAGGGGAAGGGGAAGGTTAGATGAGGGGGTGGAGGTTATATATATAATATATAAGGGATAGGAGGATGAGGGGAAAGGGTAGGAGGATGAGGGGAAGGTGAGGCGAGAGTGCAAGGGGTAGGGAGATGAGGGAAAGGAGAGGCGAAAAGGGTAAATGGTTAGGGGAAAGAGGAGGATGAAGAACAAGTGTTGGGGAAGGAAAAAGAGGTAGAGAGGGTAACGGGGAAGAGGGAAGGTAGAAGAAGCAACAATAGAGAGAACAATAAGGAGGGGAAGAGAAGGAGGAGGAATAGGAAGGGCAAAGGGAAGGGAGAGGTTAAAGGAAAGGTCACAGGACAAACGAGGTCATTTTTAGAAAGTGGTTTGTTCAGGAAAAGATATTTAGAAACCTGGAAAGCGAGACCGTGGTGTGTTACAGGCAAGTGCTTGCGTTTCCGAATTGCTTGTAGGGGGAAGTGGGGGTGGGGAGGGGGAGGGGAAGGGGGAGGGGAGAAGGGGGAAGGGGAGTTAATCATTTCGTTGGTCTTCTTCCGCCTCTCTCTCTCTCTCTCTCTCTCTCTCTCTCTCTCTCTCTCTCTCTCTCTCTCTCTCTCTCTCTCTCTCTCTCTCTCTCTATGTTGTGTCTCTCTCTCTCTGTTGTGTCTCTCTCTCTCTCTCTCTCTCTCTCTCTCTCTCTCTCTCTCTCTCTCTCTCTCTCTTCTCTCTCTCTCTCTCTCTCTCTCTCTCTTTTCTCTATTTTGTCTCTCTCTCTCTCTCTATTTTGTCTCTCTCTCTCTGTGTTGGATCTCTCTCTCTCTCTCTCTCTCTCTCTCTCTCTCTCTCTCTCTCTCTCTCTCTCTCTCTCTCTCTCTCTCTCTCCTCTTTTCTCTTTTCTCTCTCTCTCTCTTCTCTCCCTCCTCTCTCTTCTCTCTCTCTCTCTTCTTCTCTCTCCTCTCTCTCTCTCTCTCTCTCTCTCTCTCTCATCTCTCTCTCTCTCTCTCCTCTCTCTCTCTCTCTCTCTCTCTCCTCTCTCTCTCCTCCCCTCTCCCCTTTTCTCTCTCTCTCTCTCTCTCTCTCTCTCTCTCTCCTCCCCTCTCTCTCTCTCTCCACACACAAAACCCCACGCACCACAACCCACACCAACACCACACCCACCCCCACAACCAATTTAAAAAAAAAAAAAATTATTTTTTTTTTATTTTTTTATATTTTTATTTATTATTATTTTTATATATATAATATATATATATATATAATTATATATTTATTTAATTTTTTAAAAAATTTTTTTAACTTTTCTTATTTAAAAACTAAACTTTACTGGGGCCCCTTTTTTATTTATCCCCTGCGATGGAACCCAATACCCTTTTTTTTGCCTTAATTTTCCCTCCCCCTTTTTTTCCTTTCCCCTTCCCCTTTTTCCCCCCTTTTTCCCTCCTTTTTTTTTTTTCCTCTTTCCCTCTTTTTTCCTTTTTTTGCTTTTCACCCCTCTCTGCCCCCCCCTGCTGCCCTACCTGCTAAACCCACGCACCCATGCAGATTGCACACGCCACATGCGATGCACACGCACACATGCAGATGCCACACGCCCCATCGCCGATGCACCACGTACCTGCAGATGCACACGCACACATGCATAAACACACGCACACATGCAGATGCACACGTACACATGCAGATGCACACGTACACATGCAGACACACACGCACACATGCAGACACACACGCACACATGCAGACACACACGCACACATGCAGACCACACGCACATGCACACGCACACGCACATGCACATGCACCCCACGCAATGCCACCACCTTACACGCCACACACACACACACTACACATTGTTGTTCTTTTTTATGTATGTTTTTATTTTATATTTCTCGTATGTATGTTAGTATATATTATATATTATATATATTATATATATATATATATATACTATATATACTTATGGAGAGAGGACGAGGATTGCTTTTAACTGGTTTTCATATTAAATTCATAAGCTTTCTGGCTCTAGATAGTGTTGGTTTCCAATTGGCAATCGATATCTTTTCTCCTTTTGCTACTCTAAGATTAAGACGAAATGAAAGTAAGTAAAAAGCTTGATATCAATTTTTTGGTTTTCCCCTATTAATATATCTATTACAATAGTATATTGAATTCTCATCTTCTTAATCTTGGATTTTTAGATCTATAGACTCTACTCTCCCTTCCTCTCCCCTCTTATCCCTCTCTCATACTCCTCTCCCTCTCCCGTCCACCTCTCTCTTCGGTCGCTTCCTCCCCCTGCGCTCTCGTCCCTCTCGCCATCGCCCCCTCTCGCTCTCCTTCTCTCTTCGTTTCCATTATCGCTATCTCACGTCTGTTCATCCTTCATACTTCTCTATGTCTCTCTCTCCTTCTCTCTCTCTTTATCCTATTATCTCATCTATCTATTATTTATATTTATCTCCATATCTCTTTCTTTTATTCTTCTCTTTAACTTCTCATTCTCTCTCTCTTATCTACTTTTCTTCTCTCCTTCTCTCGCTTCTTTCTCTCTCTTCGCTCTCTATCTTTCTATCTCTTCTCTCCCTCTTCTATCTCTCTTCTTCTTCTTCTCTCTATCTCTCTCTCTTCTCTCTCTCTCTCTTTCTATCTCTCTTTTTTTCTTTCTCCTTTTTTTTTGTTTTTTTTTTTTTCTTTTTCGTTTTTTTTTTTTTTTTTTTCTCCTCTTGTTTTTTTTCTTTTTGTTTTTCTTTTTTTCTTCTTTTTCTCTTCTTCCTCTCTCTCTTCTCTCTCTCTATCTCTCTCTCTCTCTCTTTTATACTCTCGCCCTCTCCCTATTGCTCTCTCTCTCGCTCTCTCTCTCTCTCTCCTTCTCTTCTCTCTCCTCCATCTCTCTCTCTCTCTCTCTCTCCTTCTCTCTACTCCTCCTCTCTCCTCTCTCTCTCTCTCTACTTTTATCTCTCTATTACTCTCTCTCGCTCTCTCTCTCTCTCTCTCTTCCTCTCTCCAGTTCTATAAATACTTTCCTTAATCCTTGTTTTCTCCGGTCTGTAAGCAAAGAATTTCTTCCTCTTCCTCGATACTCAACAGATTTTCTTTCTCTCTTTCTTTCTCTCTTTATTCCTTTATTTATTTATTTTTCGAAACAATTCCCGAATCTCTGTACGCGACGTGAGACTCCTAAAATATTCTCAAGGAAACGCTTACAATTTCGCTTTTATTTATTCATCTCTTTTCACCTCTTTTGTTCTGTTTTTTTTTTTCTTGTTCTGTTTTGCTTTGTTTTCTCTTGTCTTTGTTATTTTTTTGTTTTCTTTTCTTTTAATTTAATTTACTTAATTTACTTTTTTTTCCAACAATCGCGCTTTCTATTTGTCAGGGAAGAATAGCAGTTGCCGGTTAGCCATTATAACCCTGTAGTTATTTCATACTATTTTTCATAATGCATTGTTCTTCCATAATTAAAGATTTGCTTGAAAGGCAAAGTTGAGAAATAAAACTAGATTTTCACAGAGGGAAAAGTATGTAAAACAATTTTTTTTTCTCATAACAATGAAGATATGATATAAGAATTCCTCTTATCTCCAAAAACGTTTAGAAAAAAAAGTATGAACAGGTTTTATTGGAAAAATCAAAGGCCTTGTTTTGTTTATGACTGAGAATCAAGGAGAAAATGTGAATATCTGAAGCTATAGATATTATAGATTAGGTACAATAATGATGGAATCGATCTATGTCTTTCTATATCAAGTGCCCGATATTGTTCTTCATATCCAATGGGAGTTTTTTTTTATGTTCTTTGAGTGTTCTTTTCAGTCTGTGTTTTTTAGGGAGGGGAGGAATGGGTAAAAAAAAAAAACAATAAAGACAGCCGAAAGGGGAGAGGGAGAGAGAAAGAGAAACAGACAGACAGACAGTTAGACACAGACAGTTAGACACAAACAGACAGACACAGACAGACATTCAGACACAGACACACGGTAACAGAGAAAGAGAAAGAGAGAGTGGGAGAGAGAAAGAGAGAGAGAAAGAGAGAGAGAAAGAGAGAGAGAAAGAGAGAGAAAGAGAGAGAGAAAGAGAGAGAGAAAGAGAGAGAAAGAGAGAGAGAAAAAGAGAGAGAGAGAAAAGAGAGAGAGAAAAAGAGAGAGAGAGAAAAAAGAGAGAGAGAAAAAGAGAGAGAAAAAGAGAGAGAGAAAGAGAGGCTGAGGGACTCCCCCCCCCCCCTGTACGCCGTCGACGAGAGAACTAACAACGACATAATTCAAGAGCGAGATATTGTTATTATTGTTGTCAATGTTTTTTTTTGTTGTTGTTGGTGAGGTGAGGATATTATTTTTGTTGTTTTTGTTGTTGTTCTGTCCGTTTCTGTTTTTGTTTTTGTTGGTGTTTTGTTGTTTCTGTTTTTTTGTTGTTCTTTCTGTTTGTTGTTGTTGTTGTATTCTTGTTCTTAATGTTTTTGTTGTTGCTTTTGTTGTTGCGGGGGGGGGGGGAGAGGTGAGAGTGATTAGGGAGAGAAGAAAAGGGGGAAGGGAGAAGGGAGAATGGAAGAGAGCTAGAATAGTGAGAGAGGGGGAAGGGGGAAGGAAGTGTGGAGAGGGAGAGAGAAAGGGATAGAAAGAGAAAGAAAGAAATAGAGAGTGAGAGCTGTAAAGAACGAGAAAGAGAGAAAGAAGAGAGAGAGAGGGAGAGAGAGAGAGAGAAAGAAGAGAGAGAAAGAAGAGAGAGAAAGAAGAGAGAGAAAGAGAGAGAGAGAGAGAGAGAGAGAGAGAGAGAGAGAGAGAGAGAGAGAGAGAGAGCAGAAGCTCCTAAGGACGATCCACCCCCGCAGGCGATACCCGCGCGAGGGATAATGAGCCGTAAATCGCCCCGTAATAAGGACGGTTATCGCTGCGTACGACCGGTAGTGCTGTTCGCCCGTAGTTTTCCTAAAGGCTTTTCGCTAATGGCAGGAAAAGGCGGGGAGGGGGGGAGGGGGAGGGGGAGGGGAGGCGATCGCTACAGGTGTCCTAAGGGGGCGGGGGGGGGGGGGGGGGGCGGTCGCTACAGGGGCGGGGGGGGAGGCGGTCGCTACAGGGGGGGGGGGTCGCAATAGGTGTCCTAAGGGGGGGGGGTAAGAGGGGAGTAAGGGGGGAAAAGGAGAGATAGGGTAAGAGAGAACAAGGGAAAAGGGGAAGAGGGGATGAGAGAAGAAGGGAGAAAGGAGAATAGAGGAAGAAAGGAAGATGAAAAGAAAGGAAGATGAAAAGAAAGGAGGTGGGAGGTAAGGGGATAAAAGGGAAATAAAAAAAATATGAGGAAGAAGGGAGATAAAGAGATAGGGGAACAAAAGAAGGGAGAAGAAAGGGGAAAGGATGTGAAAAGATAGAAGAGGAAACGAATTAACGAGAAAAAGGAAAGAAATGAGGAGAGAGAAATACAAAAAAGAGGGAAGAAAGAAGAGAAGAGAGAAGAAGAAGTATAAAGAAGAGGGAGAAATGAGGAAGAAGGGTAAAGGGAGAACAAGGGAAAGGGAAAAGAAAAGAAGAAAAGGATGATGAAGGAAGGAGATGGAGAAAAAGGGGACAACGAAACGAAGGCATAGAGGTGGTCGCTACAAGTGTGATAGGAATGTGTGGGAAGAGGGGAGGGAAGAGAAGAGAAAAGGGAAGAGAGGAAAAGAGGAAGAATCGAGGGGAAGGAAAGTGTGAGAGAGGGGAGATTGGAAGAGTGGAGAGAGAGGGAGAGAAAGACAGACAGAGAGAGAGAGACAGACAGGGAGACAGACAGAAACAGAGACAGACAGACAGAGAGACAGACAGACAGACAGAGAGACAGAAGAGGAGACAGACAGACAGACAGAGAGAGGAGACAGACAGACAGACAGACAGAGGAGACAGACAGACAGACAGAAGAGGAGACAGACAGACAGACAGAGGAGACAGACAGACAGACAGAGGAGACAGACAGACAGACAGAGGAGACAGGCAGACAGACAGAGGAGACAGACAGACAGAGACAGAGACAGAACTATATATAGAGAGAAAGAGAGAGCACGAGAGAGCATTTATATATAACAGAACAGGCGGTTCAGCTCATTCTGACGGCAAGACAAGACCTCATTAATGCTATTTTTGCGCAGTTTAAATATGGTTGATAAGTATCCGGATGTCTGCTGTCGGGAAGAGAGGGAGAGTGACAGATAAAGGGAAGATAAAGGAGGGGAGAGGTAAAAGAGGGAGAAAAAAATGTCAGACAGAAGGGGATGGAGACTCACGGACAGACGAAAGAGGAGACAGATAGACAGAAAGACAAAGACAGAGCTAGACGGAGAGACAGACAGACAAGGCAGAGTGGCAGGCAGGCAGGGGAAGACGAGAGAGAGAGAGAGAGAGAGAGAGAGAGAGAGAGAGAGAGAGAGAGAGAGGCAGGCAGACAACAGACAGACAGACAGACAGACAGACAGACACAGACAGATAGCCAGGCATGCAGACAGATAGCCAGGCATGCAGACAGACCTATAGACACAGACAGACAGACAATCACACAGACAGACAATCACACAGACAGAGAGTTAAACAGGCGAAGAGGCGAAACAGAGACATACTAGTAAGAAATAAAGAGATTATAAAGAAGAAGAAAACGAAGAACTACCCTAATAGTCCTCCCCCCCCCCTTTTTTTTCCCTGACCCTCCCCCCTCCTCCCTGACATACAAAAAAAAAACAAAAGAATATCTAAAAATAATAATGATAAAGGAATAGATAAATAAAATAAAATAAATAATAATAGTAGTAGTAGTAATAGTAATAATAATAATAATAATAATAATAAATGAAGATAAGAATAGAAGATAAAATAAGGTAATAAACACAAAACAAATACATAAATAGACAAAACCATAATCACAATACGAAATATTATACGGAAAAGAGAGAGAGAAAAATCTAGTTCTAAACCCTCGGTATGTATCACAGATTCCTCTTTCTCGCATCTCTTGCCACTCTCCTTTAACGGGCGGTGGGCGGGGTGGGCTGGCCGGTGGGTGGGCGGGGTGGGCTGGCCGGTGGGTGGGCGGGGTGGGCTGGCCGGTGGGTGGGCGGGGGGTGGGGGGGGGGGGAGGAAGGAAGGAAGGCGAGGCACCGGAAGTCTACTATGAAGAGGCGCGAAAACCTCAAAAGCTCCGCCGTAATAGGCTCGGAAGCTTTTTTAATCGGAATCGAATACCTTTTAAGAGAGAGAATAAATGACATGAAAAAAAAAGAAAAACGCGGGGGTTCTATCGGGGTCGAGAAGGGGATACGAGGGTATTTGGTTTTTTTGTTTTTTTTTTCGTGTTAAGAAAGAAAAATAAATGTGAAGAAAGAAATAAACAGATAAAAAGATTAATAAAAAGATAAAGGAGTGAATAAGTAAATAAACAAACGCAAACGAATGCCATTTAAAACAGAAAAACACGGTCACTGCTGTAAAGGCTCACAATAAGTATAGATTATATAAGTAAATAAACAGATGAATAAATAGAATCGAAAACCAAATCAATAGAAATATGAAATTAAAAGTAAACGAATAGACAGATAATAGATAAGTAATGAATAGATGAGTAACTGCGATAATCATATAGAATCGGATTAATAAATATATAAGTAAATACAGTAACAAATGAGATATTAGGTCTGTTTCAAAATGTTTCAAAATGTTTCAAATGTTTGAAAATGTTTCAAATGTTTTAAAATGTTTCAAAATGTTTTAAAATGTTTCAAAATGTTTTAAAATGTTTTAAAATGTTTCAAAATGTTTTAAAATGTTTTAAAATGTTTCAAAATGTTTCAAAAGTCAACCGTTCATATATCTAGACTTCCAGGATCACCGAATGTCACGAAATGTAGATATAATAATAACGATGAAGGTAATGATGATGATGAAATGAGAAAGGCGTGAGAGGGAGTGATAGAGGGAGAGGGAAAAGGTGTAGAAGGAGATGAAGAGGGAGAGGGAAAGAGAGAGAGGGGGGAGAGAAAGAGATAGAGAGGGGGGAGGGAAAGAGAGAGAAAGGGGGAGGGAAAGAGAGAGAGAGAGGGGGGGAAAGAGAGAGAGAGAGAGAGAGAGAGGGGGGGGGGAAAGAGAGAGAGAGAGAGGGGGGGAAAGAGAGAGAGAGAGAGGGGGGGAAAGAGAGAGAGAGAGAGGGGGGGAAAGAGAGAGAGAGAGAGGGGGGGGGAAAGAGAGAGAGAGAGGGGGGGGGAAAGAGAGAGAGAGGGGGGGGGAAGAAAAGAGAGAGAGAGAGAGACCGAAAATATGAGACCGAGAGAGAGAAAAAAAAAGGCATATTCTAGTATAACCACCCAAAGCAGATTCCTACGACCCCCCCCCCCCCTAATTCACACAAACCAAGACTCTCTCGCTCCCGCCTCCCTCCCCCCTTCCCCAAGAACTCCTCGCCCCCTTTTAACGTCCGCCGGAAAAAGAAACGGAAACAAAAACGAAAAAAAAAAAACGGAAAAAAAAGCAGAAACGAAAAAAAAAAAACAGAAACGGGAAACAGAAAATCTACCAGACGGGCGTTCTCTCCGTCAGCCCACGCCAGCCACCTTCCCGAAGAACACACGGAGCGGCGCCTTGGCACAGCGAGGTCAAAGCTTGGTCAAGAATTCGGCCGTAAGCTTGCTGGTCTCCGGAGTATTGGTCTTTCACCTTTCGCATTCTAAACTGTCGTGGCGGAATTGCAGGAAGCGGCGTCGAAAGATAAGTGAGGAGGAGGAGAGGAAAGCGGTGAACGCACGTGTGAATACATACATACATGTATAAACTGTGTGTGTGTTTGTGTGTGTGGGGGGGGGTTGTGTGTGTGTGCGTGTGTGTGTGTGATACTTTTTTTTGTGAGTGTGAGTGTGTGTTTGAGAGAGAGAGAGAGAGAGAGAAAGAGATAAAGGGAGAGAGAGAGAGAGAGAGAGAAAGAGATAAAGGGAAGAGAGAGAGAGAGAGAGAGAGAGAAGGAGAGAGGGAACGAAGGAGGAAGGGGAAAAGCGGAAGGGGGGGACAAAAGCTATAGGACAGAGAGGCACCGACATCTCTCATGCAAAACCCAAAACCTGAGGGAGCACGAATACAAACCATCAACATATATTCTTAAAACAAACGAAATAAGTCCCTTGCAACTTTACTGCGAAATTTTTCATCAAACAATTACACACTGCTCTTTAAAGATAATTAGAGGGAAAAAATCTAGTAAAAGAGTTTAAATGACTTTGCAATGGACGAAGGAAAACTAGATCCATTTACTAAACTAAGAAAAAGTGAGATAGAATCATCAGAAACGATTGTATATCATTAGATCTAATTAAGAGAAGCCGGAAAATTCCTAATCGATTTAATACCATTAACGAGAAAAAAGTGAATGAGATCAGGCACCATGCACGCACATTCCGCGCGCACACATATCACGAACAAACGCGCGCGCGCACATGATTTAATGGATAGATAGGCAGGCAGATAGGTAGAGAGATAGATAGATGGGTAGAGATAGATTGATAGATAAGTAGAGAGATGATAAGATAATAAGTGGATGATAAATAGATAAGTAGAGAGATAGAAAGATGGACAGACAAACAGATATACAGTGCACTATCAGTAAATGAAAACAAAAACCACACGAAAAAAATGCTCAATCACGAAAGAAAAGAAGAAAAATAAAGACCAAAAAAATAATAGGGACCCCCCCCCCACCAAAAAAAAAAAAAGAAAGCGGAAGAGAGAGCAAAAGAGGGCAGCGTGTTATGCATTGCGGCGTTGCATTATTGATGAAAGGTGAGTTGCAATGCAATGTCTTCCCACGCATTATTAACAGAGGCAGGCCCCGAGGTAAGATGTGGTAGATTCATATATGCAGGATTACCTTGAGTTCTGTGACGTAGAACGTACTTTTAACATGCTTGAATGATGATGGAGGTATTGCCTTTATTTTTGTTGCTATTTTGTGATGGCGGAGAGGGGGAAGGAGGGAGGAGGGAGGGAAGGGGGGTGTGGAGGGAACAGAGGAAGGGTAGGGGCAGCGCACACAACACACAAACACACACACAAAACACACACACACACACACACAACACAAACACAACACAACACACACACACACAACAAAACACAACGCAACAGTAACACACACAGCGCACACACAAACAACCAACACAACACACAACACACACACACACACAAACACAATACACAAACACAAAAAAAAAAAAAAAAAAAAAAAAAAAACGGAGACATACAAAACCACACCCCTAAAAAGAGAAAGAGAAAGATACAAGACACAGGCGCAGACACAAAGCGAGAAAGAGAGAGACAGGAAGAGAGAGAGAGGGAGAGGGAGAGAGAGAGAGTGGAGCGCGGGATCCAAGCGCGCCACATCCTTTAGGAATCTGTAAGATGATCTTGAACACTCTGAAGGGAGATCGTTATCCTAAAATTGCAATTTCAGCGGAAATGGTGGGGGGGGGGGGGTGAGGATAGAAAAAAAGGGGAAAAACCTCTTCAATTCTCGTGAAAGAGAGATTTATAGAAAGGAAAATCAAAGAAAATGGAAGTAGTGTTTTAATCATACGTGAAGAGGACTGAGTAAGAATTCAGAGGGACGATGGTAAACTAGAAAGGAAGAGAGAGAGAGAGAAAAAAAGAGGAGAAAGAGAGGAGAGAGAGTGAGAAGGAGAAGAGAGAGTGAGGAGAAGAGAGAGTGAGAAGGAGGAGAGAGAGTGAGAAGGAGGAGAGAGAGTGAGAAGAAGAGAGAGAAAAAAAAAATAAGAACGAGAGACGTAAAAAAAATGATAAATAAATAAATAAAAATCAAAACACAAACGCAACACGAAACGAAATACAAAAAAAAAAAAATCAAGTTTCCCAAAAGATCGAAATCCGCCATCAAAACAACATGAAACGAAGGAGGCAAAAGGTGGCCCGGGCGATGGAGGCAGACAGATGGAAGAGCTGAAGGCAATCAAGAGAGCCATACATCTTGAGAAATGGAAGGGGAAAGGGGAAGGAGGCGGCGAGGGAGATGAGGGGAGAGGGAGTGAGGAAACAGAGAGAGAGAGGAGAGGGGAGAATGATGAGGAAGGGGAGGGAGTAAGGAGGAAATGAGAAAGTGAGGAGGGGAAAGAATGATGAGGAAGGGGAGGGAGATGAAGTAACGGAATGAGGGGAGAGAGAGTAATGAGGAAATGAGAGAGCAGAGAGGGTGAGGAGGGGAGGGAGATGAGGGGACGGGATGTAGGAGAGGGGAGAGGAAAAGAGAGAGAGAAGGGAGGGGAGAATGATGAGGAAGGCGAGAGAGATAAATAACGGGATGAGGGGAGAGAGACTAAAGAGGAAATGAGAGAGTGAGGAGAGAAGAGAGAGAGAGAGAGAAGAGGGCAGAATGAGGAGGCGGGAGGGAGATGAGGTGACGGGATGAGGGAGAGGGAGTGAGGGAATAGAGAGAGGAGAGGAGAGAATGATGAGGAAGGGGAGGGAGTAAGGAGGAAATGAGAGAGTGAGGAGGGGAGGAGAGGAGAGAAAGAAAGGTAAGGGATAGGAAAGGGAAACAGGTGAAGGAGGTAAAGGAATGAGAGGAGAGGGGGAAAAGGAGAGGAGAGGGAGGAGAAGTTATGAATGATGAAAGAGAGGAACAAGGAAAGGGGTGAATAAGAAGAACGTACGGGGGAGGAGGGAGGACGAAGGAAGGGGAAGAAGTGAGAGGAGGATAAGCAGGAGAAGGAGGAGAAAACGAAAATAAGGGAGAAGGAGAGAAAATGAAAACAAGGCACGTGGAGAAAAAAAGAAATTTGACAGAGAACACGAAATTACTTAAAGAAATAAGATATAAACACAAGAAAATACAGATAAGGAAGAGAGAGAGGACGAATAAAGCGGAGACGAGACAGGAGAGGAAGGGACCAAGAGAAGGAGAAGAGAGTAGGGGGGAGGGGGGAGGGGAGGGGGCAGTTGCAGTTGCAGTTGCAGTTGCTACAGACTAATGCAGCCTCAGATGGCCAGCCTGACTAATCACTGATCAGCAGTCATTAACATCACAGCGGACAGACGCAACGGAGGAGGAAATTTGAGAATGCGAATCAGAGAAGGTGAAACGGGGAAACAGATGGAATGTTTATATTAAAAAGAAAAAGGTATTTTCTATTACTTTTCTTTTTTTTTTTTTTTTTATTCATGTTGTTATTCGTATTTTGTTTTTCTCGTTTTCTATCGTGTTTCTTTTATTTCTAGATATGTGATTTTGGTGTTGATGATTGTGATTGTGATGATAGAGATAATTTGACATTAGTGATGATGATAATGAAGAGAATGATAAAAAAAAGTTGTTAATCATGAAGTTGATAAAAATAAATAGGCTAATAATCTTGATATGATAATAGCAATGACAATAATGACAATAATAATAATAATAACATGATTACTACTGCTACGACTGCTACTAATAGTAGTAGTAATAATGATAATAATAATAGTAATGATAATTGTAAGTATTAGTAGTAGTGTTATTAGAGTTATCATTATCATTATTATAATGATGATAATGATCATCATGATAAAAATAATGATATTGGTAATGTTGATGATGATGATAATGGTAAAAATACTAATAACAAAGATAATAATAACGATAATAGTAACAGTATCAATATTTACGATGATGATAACAAGACTGATGACGAAGATGATAATGACACCAATAATGATCGCAATAGTAGCGAAGACCATGACAAAGCAATGTTGCCATGATGTGCGCGATCGAGGTGAATCAATGTCACTCAGGCACTCTCGTTCGATCAAAGCGAGTGAATGGCACTGGTTCAATTATTTTTCTCTTTTGTTACCTGTAGAGTTCTTCCCCGTTCGTACGCTCGCTCATTCTGTCTGTCTCTCCTTTTTTCTGGTTCTGTGTGTGTGTGTGTGTGTCTAATGCTCTCGGTTTCTCTCTCTGTGTCTGTCTCTGCTTCGGTCTCTCTCTTTTTCCCTCCTTCATTCTTTTCTCTTTCTCTCTTTTTTTCTCTTTCTCTCTTTCTCTCTCATTTTCTCTTTCTCTCTCCTTTTCTTTCTCTTTCTCTTCTCTTCTCTTCTCTCCTTTCTCTTCTCTTTTCTCTCTATATTCTCTCCCCTTCTCTCTCTTTTCTTGTGTTTCTTTTACATTATCATTATTCTCCTTTCAATTATCTCTTATCCTTTCGTTTCTCCCTAGGGTTAAATAACGTGTTCACTATGACCATATATGTAGATTTGTAGATTTGTACATGTCTAGATTATCCTATTTACTTAAATACGTACAATGTATAGATTTTTTTTCCCTATACATCCAAAAGAGGAAAATTTTGATATTACCTGGTGTTTAAAATCTCATGCTGAACCTAAAAGTGCATATTCAGGCCATAATGACATTCCTAACGTCTCTTTCATTTCGTTCAACATATTCTAAAATGAATAGGAAAAAAAATAAAGCGGAAAAAAAACGTTTACGGTACATACCCCCCCCCCCCAAAGGGATAGATGGTGGTAGATAGTATTAGATAGAGGTAGATGTGCCCCATTCTGCAGCTAGGTACGCCATATCATTTCATTAACCTCTATGTTGCTAGTGATATTGCTGTTTAGCGTCGGGGGGTGAAATGCAACACATATTGAAAGCGAATAGGTCACAGCGTTGCCAGAAATTGAAACAAATATTGCTAGCAGATGCAACAAATTTTGCAAGCAGTTGAGACAAATATTGCAAGCAGCTGAAATAAATATGGTACATCGAGGAATGTTATCGCGCAAACCCGTTGTTATATGTCTGGGTACATGTGTTTGCGTGCGTTAATAGATGGGAAATAGAGCGATAGTTGTCATGATATGGCGATAGATTAGAAATTTCCTAAGTAGATAGTGGGAGGGGAGTGAGGGGGGGAGGGGGGATTGAAAAGAGAGCGTAGATGTAGAAACGAGAAAGATCTTAGGATGTAGAAATTATAAGTAGATAGAGGGGACGAGATAAAAAAGTAGAGGATAAATTAGTATGAATAGTAAACAGTGGGAAAAAAGTAGATATCCAGGGAAGGGAGAGAGAGAGAGAGAATGAGAAAGAGATAGAGAGAGAGAGAGAGAGAGAAAGAGAAAGAGAGAGGGAGATGATAAATCGCAGAATCTCCAAAAGTAGAAACCTAGAAGAGACCAGAGCGAGGAGTGAATAGTAGATAGTAGAAATTCCAAGTAGATAACCTGAAAATGAGGGGGCGAGAGGAAAGAAGAAGGAAGTCGGCAACAATAAAAAAAAAAAAAAAAAAAAATGCGAAATGGGGGGGAGGGGGAGATGAGAGTAAACGAACAGCAGGAACAGTAGAACTCCAAAAGTAGATCGCTGGAGGTGGTGGAGGGGGGGTGGGGGGAGGGGGGAGCGTAGATAGTGTAGAGAGGTGTTGCAGAGAGACGGGCGGGGTGTATCGACCAGCGCAACAGCTCGCCTCTCGTCTTTAAGCGAACACACCCGACGTAACAATTCAGTCAATTATCTTGTTCCACCCCGTCCTTCCTCCCTTCCACGCTTTATCATTCCTCCTCCTTCCTAATTCCTCCTCCTCTATATCCTCCTCCTCCTCCTCTATGTCCTCTATCTCCTCCTCTTCCTCCTCCTCCCTTTCCTACTTTTTTTTTCTTCTCTCCCTTCTCCTTCTCCACCACTTCCTACCTTTTTTTCTTCTCTTTCTCCTTCTACGCAAGTACTATTTCTACGCTTAGCTTTATGCTATTTCTTCTTCTTCTTCTTCTTCACACCACTTCTGTTTACATTTTTCTTCTTTTTTACGAATTATTTTTTATTCCTCTGCTCTCCATATTCTTCCTTCGATTCACACTTTCTTAACCCTTCGTTCTTATCCTTCCATTCCTCTTCTTCCCATTCTGATCCGTATCTTTTGCTCCTCCTACTCCTTTTCCTCTTCCATGTTCCTCCTCCCTTTCGTCTTCTGCCTCTGCCTCTTTATCATTTTCTGCCTCCTCCTCTTCTTCTGCTTCTGTCTCTTTATCATCATCATCTGCTTCCTCCTCCTCCTCTTCTGCTTCCGCTCTTTTTCTTCTTCTTTTTTCATCCTCTTCTCTTCTTCACCTTTTTTTTTCTTCTTCTTCCTCCTCCTCTTCTTTTGTTTTCTCATTTCTAACCTTCTTTATTTTGTTCCCTTTTGCATCGTATTCGCTATAAATAAATTTATCCATATGTCCTGTTCTTTATTCTTTCATGTTCTTTTTAATTCATCCCATTTTTATTCCATCTATTCTTCCTATTACATTCCTTTCATCTGTCTACTCTTTTCACCCTACTTAATTTTATTGTTTCGTTCCCACTGTCCCCTCCTACAGCTCTTTCTCTTTCTTTCTCTCTTTCTTTCTCTTTCTCTCTTTCTTTCTCTTTCTCTCTTTCTTTCTCTTTCTCTCTTTCTTTCTCTTTCTCTTTTTTTCTCTCTTTCTCTCTCTCTTCCTCTCTCTCTTCCTCTCTCTCTTCCTCTTCCTCTTTCTCCTCTTCCTCTCTATCTATCTATCTATCTATCTATCTATCTACCTATCTCATCTCTACTATTTCTCTCTATCTATCTATCTACCTATCTATCTCATCTCTTCTCTTTCTCTCTATCTATCTGTCTCCGGGCTAGTACAGTGGTAACGTTTCGGCCTCTCATCCGAGGGGTCGGCGGTTCGCGCCCCGCCCAGGCGCGAGAAGTTGCAACTGTCGCCTGGAGGTTACTGCTGTGGCTGGGCACCACGGCGGGCAAGGACTCGGTTCGGCCGAGTCAGCAGCAGCTGACACACGTGAGCAAAATCAAACAGACAGTATGTCACACCAAGAATATCCATTGTATCAAATGGAATCCAAACCAAACTTTTTTTTTTTTAACTATCTATCTGTCTTCCTCCCTGTCTCTCACTTTCCAACCTAAAAAAAGCGCCTGATACTTACTATTGTTTCAAGTATGCTTTTCCCTCCGCCTCTACTTTGGTCAGCTGTTATGCATGAATATTTCCCTCGGTCTGTTGTGTTTGCAAATAGCCAGACTATTTGGGAAGTGATTATTTTATTATTATTATTATTATTACTCTCCTTTTTAACCTTCTCTTTACAAGAAAGTTTTTTTTTTCTAGTGTGTGTGTATGTGTATGTGTATGTGTGTGTGTGTGTGCGTGTGCGTGTGCGTGTGTGTGCGTTTTAATGAGCGAGAACATAATTGTAAACAAATATGCTTTATTATTCGGCAAACCATTGAAAGACAAAATCCCCTTTCATACTAACCCTAAACTTAAGGATCATTCCAACAATCATTAAACTAACCTTACATACCATTATCATTATAACTATCACTAGCTTTAAACAACATTCTCATTATCACTTCCTAAACGTATATATGTACATATAGACATGTAAATTTTTCATCTTTCTTTTTTCTTTTCGTTTTCGTTTTCTTTGATACCCTCTCTCATTCCCACAAAGCTAAGGGTTAACAAAGGAGAGGGGGAGGACAGGGGGGGGGGCAGAGTGTTGGTAAAAGGCGCCCCCCCTAGTGCCTGGCCCGGAAGGAGCGGGCATGGCACTCCGGGGAATGGTAATAGCCAGGTGGCACTCGACCTGGAAAAAAAAATGTTACTCGAGACCAAATATCGATAGGAAGCGTCGAGGAAGATGGGAGGAGAAGGAGGAGGAGATGGGTGGGAAGGAAGGAAGAGGAGAGAAGGGGAGAAGGGAGGAGAAGAGGAAAGGGAGAGGAAGAGGAAAGGGAGAGGAAGAGGAAAGGGAGAGGAAGGCAGGAGGGAGAGAGGGAGAAGTTAAGGATGGAGGAGGAAGAGAGGGAACAGTTAAGGAATTCTAGAAGCAGACAAAAGAAGACAAACAAATAAAACAAAGAAAAAGACCAAAAAAAAAAACCTAATACGAATACGACTTGAAAATCAAAACAAAACGAAAAACAAACACACACACACACACACACACACACACACACACACACACACACACACACACACACACACACACACACACACACACACACACACACACACACACACACAAGCCAAAAACTACACACACACAACACGAAGATATTTTCAAAAGGATCCGCGACTTTGAGAAACGGACAACTCAAACGACTGCCAAGTTGCTCTCTCCAAGGAAATATTGCGGGCTGTTGTTATAGCGAGCGAAATTGTATTTTGGAATGACAGCAGATGGCGTGAGCGGTGTCTTCGAGGCTCAGGTAGAAGAGGGGAAAGAGAGCAAGAGACAAGGACAGAGAGAGAGAGAGAGAGAGAAAGAATAAAAGGGAGGGAAGGAGAGAAAGGAGCGAGAGAGAGAGAGAAGAAAGAATAAAAGGGAGGGAAGGAGAGAAAGGAGCGAGAGAGAGAGAGAAAGAAAGACATATCAAGCCAGAAATCATATATTTATAAATATATATATATTTTTTTTTTCAGTCGTCATAAAAAAG
>NC_051390.1:4369459-4379459 GCF_015228065.2 Penaeus monodon | reverse complement strand
GCCTGCAGACACTATTATTGTTAACAGACATATTGCTACTTGTGTGAGAGTAACTGACTCTAGACACGCCACCGCCAGCAGAATAGTTACTGACATCTGACATGTGCTGACGCTTTTAGATGTACGAAACGGGTTAAAGTTGATGGATTTTTCAGTGTGGGGAGAAAGGGGGGGGGGGAGCTTGCTTAAAAAAAAAATTGGTGGGTGTGTTTTTCTTATCTTTACTTTTTTTCTATTTTTCCGGGGGTGGGGGAGGGGGGTTCTTTGTATCTGCTGGTCTGTGCTTTTCGTTTCTGTTCCGGAAACGTACTGAACACGAAAGAGATGGTGAAGAAACAAGCGTGTTATTAGATTTGGCTCACTCCTCCAATTCTTCCAGCTCCCTCTCCTCCTCTTCCTCTTCCTCTTCCTCCTCCTCCTCCTCATCCTCCTCCTCCTCCTCTTCCTTCTCCATCATCACCTCCGCCACTACCAACAGCACTTCTACCTCCATCTAAACATCCACCTCTCTTCCGCCTCTTCCACACCACCACTCTCCGTCCCCTCTTCCCCTCCCCTTCCTCCTCCTCTCTTCTTCCCCGTCCCCTCTTCCCCTCTTCCCCTTCCACTCCACATCCAGTTTGCCTCCCCTACACCTCGACCTCCACCTTCCCCTCGACCTCCACCTTCCCCTCCTACTCCCCTGCCCCCCGTCCCCCATCATCGCCACCTCCACCCCTAGTCCCCTACTTCTCCCATCCTCCTCCTCCTCCTCCTCCTCCTCCTCCTCCTCCTCCTCCACAGATGTGTTGCTTTAATTGCCCCGCTGTTTCTGAGCGGCGCGGCACTTCCGGTTCTCGGGGCAATGGCTGCTTCCCATTCTCGCGTGTTTTCTCCCCCAGGCGCTAGATGGCAGTGTTCAGCCCCGGTTGCCTGTTCGTGACGTGTTTGTTGCTACTTTCCCCGCCTGGGAGAGTGGAGACCTGTGCTTGTGACGTACCTTAGTGTTATGGGGATTTCGCTATGTTTCCGGTCTTCGTTATTGCCGCTGGTGCTGTCCTTAATGGCGTGTTTGTACATTGCCTGGCGTGCTTGCTGCGGCTAAATGATGCTCATGTGGCTGTATGAAATATGTTTACTACTGTATGTGCTGTAGATATTGGTGTTTAAATTGCGATGGCTACTGTATATACTGTATGAATTATGTTTTACGTTGGGAAATATGCACATGTATAAAATTATGAGAAATATGTATATATTAGTAAATATATTTCCGTTAGTATAATCCGAACTGCTTTCTTGTTCTTATGTCAGGTAATATTAGTTTCTTTATACATACATTTCACATTTCTAGTCTAGTCGAGCAGAAAGCAGAAAAGATCATCTATTGTATTCTTTGTCCCGATGACGTCACAGCATCACGTGACCATACCAAATAAGGATTCCAAGTTCTTTCTATATCATTCTCTACGTCGTCCTTGCCAGACCCCGTAATAACACGATCTCAAGAGAGAAAAAAAATGTCAACCTTTTGTCGCAGAAGATTATATCCGGTACAGAATTTTATGTCTTTATTAGCTGTTAAGAATGTTATGGGAGGAGCGGTTTGGGAGTGTTGCCGTCTCCTTGGTCAACATTACACTCGCGACTTTAGCTTGCTTGCTTGCTTGTCTGCCTGTTTGCTTGCTTGCCTGTTTGCTTGCTTGCCTGCTTGCGTGTCTGCCTGTTTGCTTGCTTGCCTGCTTGCGTGTCTGCCTGTTTGCTTGCCTGCCTGCTTGCGTGTCTGCTTGCCGTCCTCCCTCCTTCCTCTTGCTGTTCCCTTTCCTTTTGCTTTTGTTTTTCCTTCCTTTTTTCCTTCCACCTCCCAATCACAATCTCCAACATAATCCCCAACACTACCCCCAACACTTCCCCCAACACTACCCCCAACACTACCCCCAACACTACCTCCAACACTACCTCCAACACTACCTCCAACACTACCTCCACC
Organism: Penaeus monodon; assembly: GCF_015228065.2. Classification (NCBI taxonomy): domain Eukaryota; kingdom Metazoa; phylum Arthropoda; class Malacostraca; order Decapoda; family Penaeidae; genus Penaeus; species Penaeus monodon. The sequence goes on along the minus strand of NC_051390.1, from coordinate 4,377,490 downwards.
ACCACCACCACCTCCACCACCACCACCACCACCACCACCACCAGCTCCGCCACTCTCTGCGTGACGTGCATGGTGGCTGCCTAGCGCATGACAGGGTTGGCGCATGACAGGGCTGTTGCGGTTAAAGCCCAATGGAGAGATTAAGCGGCTGCATGACACCGTGTCGAGCTGTCACAAGCGGAACGCCCCGTGTCATGTTGATTAATGGCAATTTACCTGCGACAAAGCGCTCTCTTTTGGTGGCTTGATTTATAGATTCCTTTAAGCGCTTCGCCAAAGGTAGAGTAATCGTATGACACTCGCTTTCTCTCTATCTATCTCTCTCTATCTCTATCTCTATCTGTCTCTCTCTCTCTCTCTCTCTTTCTCTTTCTCTTTCTCTCTTTCTCTCCCACTCCCTGCCTCGTTCTCTTTCCTTCTCTTTCCCTTTCTCCCTTTCCCTCTCTCTCTCCCTCTCCCTTTTCCTTTTCCTCTCCCTCTCCCTTTTCCTTTCTCTCTCATTTTTCCTCTCCATTTTTCATTTAGTCATGAACGTGTGCAGGTGTTCCCCATACTCTTCCCTCCCCCCTACTCTCCCCTCCCCGTCCCCCCTCTCCTCCCCCTCCTTCCTCCCCTCCTCCTCCTTCCTTCCTCCCCCTCCTTCCTTCCTCCCTCCCCCTCCTTCCTCCCTCCCTCCCTCCCTCCCCCCTCCTCCTCCTCCCTCCCCCCTCCTCCTCCTCCCTCCCCCCTCCTTCTTCCCTCCCTCCCTCCTTCCTCCTCCCTCCCCCCTCCTCCTCCTCCCTCCCCCTCTCGAAAGTATTGCATGTTTAGTGATCATTTTTATATCGACTACACGACGCGTCCTTATGGCCAACCCGTTACATTGATTTGCATTTGGATTACACGTCATGCGCGATAGATGACGTCCATTATATTGATAGCGTATCGGGATTACGAAACATTAGAATCCCTTTCCCCGCCTCCTCCCCTCCCCTCCCCTCCCCCTTTCCTCTAACAGCTCCCCTATCCTTCCCCCCCCTTACCCCCTTTTTCCTCTCCCTCCCCCCTCTCCTTTTCTTCCCTTCCCCTTCCTCTACCCCCCTCTTCTCTCCTTTCGCACCCTCCCCCTTCCTCTAACACCCCCTCTCCTTTCCCCACCTTCTCCCTTTCCCTCTCCCTCCCCTTCCTCCTCCTTACCCCCGACACCCTTAGCCTCTTACTCCCCACCCCCACCCCCACCCCCATGCAGTGTTATCCGATAACCATTTTTCATGATTTGAGAAGGCCTATCTGCCCCCAAATTACGCCCAGTCTATGGATTTTCTCTTTTTCTTTTTTCTTTTTTTTCATTATTTTTTTCGGTAATCAATTTAGGCTTTTTTCGGGGGGGGGGAGGGATGAAGGGAGGGGGGAGAGGGTAGGATGGAAGGGAGGGGGGAGAGGGAAGGAAGGAAGGGAGAGGGAAAGGAGGAAGGAAGAACGGGAGGAAGGAAGGAAGGAAGAGGGAGGGAGGGAGAGGAAAGGAAGGAAGGAAAGGAGAGGGAAGTAAGGGTGGGAAGAGAGTGAAGGAAGGAAGGGAGAGGCAACGAGGGAAGAGAGGTAGGGAGAATGCAGAGAGAAGTACCCTGTACGAGTGCGCGCAGGCAAAGGTGATTAGTGTTAATTATTAATGCAGTACGGCCAGGTGTGGTGTGTTTGTACGTTTGTATTATAATGCTGGGCGATTTGGAGCGGATGGATTTGTGAGGAAAGAGGGGGGGGGGGGGGAAGGGGAGTGATTGATGGGGCAGAGGGGGGAAAATAATGTTTTTTTTTTGGGGGGGAGAATAAAAACGAACGCAAAAATTGTCGTGTTGTTTTTTTTTTTTTTATAATGATAAGGTAGCATCAGTGATAATAATAATAATAATGATAATAATAATAATAATAATATTATTATTATTAATGATAAATGAACGTTAATAATAATAACAACAAAGTAAATAAGATCAGTTTCGTGAACAAAGGACTAATGATAGGTTTAATGACCGAACATTAAGTGGCATGAAAATGGGCGTGTCATTAGTCGCAGGCTAGATTAGTGACCATTCAATATGCATACTTGTGTAGGTAATTAGTGTCATATATCGACACACCTAATGATGATGACGATTAGAAGGACTTGTAAAGCGATTAGGAAAGATTGGAGCGAAGGAAGAGGTGAAGATGTTGGAGAAAGGTTGATGGAGAGAGAAAGAAAGAATAATGAAGAGAGAAAAAGTAGCAGTGTGAATGTGTGTGTGTGTGTGTGTGTGTGTGTGTGTGTGTGTGTGTGTGTGTGTGTGTGTGTGTGTGTGTGTGTGTGTGTGTGTGTGTGTGTGTGTGTGTGTGCACGCGCATACACACACACACACTCACATATGTATCAATCAACCCATATCTATATCTATCGACCTATCTCCATCATAATAGACAAACCGACTGAATAACCATGACACAAACATGAAATCCGGAAACGGAGGCCACGCCCGAACTCCCAAGAGAAATAGCGAGGCAGCGAAAGAGCGGCTCGGCTGCAAAACGAGAAAAGCATTCATTGCCAAATTAGCGCGTGATATATATTAGATAAACACCTCATTATCTGAAGTTCTGCTTAGTTTAACTCGTGCATTATTGCGAATTAAGTGAGCCGGGCGCTGGCGTTACTTCGCCACAAATGCGTTTCACAGTTTAGCAGGGAAGAGGCGCGCGAGTGAGATACTGATTCAGGTTTTTTTTATGCAGTAAGTAGATAAATAGATAAATAAACTGTAAAGGAAGAAATAGGGCATTGTTGTATAAAGCCTAAAATTCATATTATAAGCTTTACGAGAATGATTCATCGATAGGGTAAAATTAATCTTATGTTTGGAAGAGACCGACCGCTGCAATAAAGACTTTATATATACATATATATATATATATATATAATAATAATATATATAATATATGTATATGTATATATATGTTTATGTTATATATGTATATGAATATATATATATGTATATATACTATGTATATATATATATATATAAGTATATGTATATATATATCATGTATAATATATATTTATATATATATGTATATATATGTATATATATGTATATATATGTATGTATATATATATATATGTATATGTATATATATATATAAATATATATAATATAGGGTCAGTATAACTCAATTTTCTTTTAAATAATTTCGCGTCCACGAAATTTAAGAAAAAAAACACGATACCAAAGGCCTAAAAAATTTAATAAATGGTTGAGATTATCTGTCCTATCGATTCCGCTTTATTTGCCTCCATCAACACGGCTTTATAAAGAAAGATTAGTCCTTTGTCAGCACTCTGTTTCGCTCGTTGTCTTCCCGAGCGAGTTCTGGGAAGTTGGGAAGTTTGGTGGTTGTTCAGATAGGCTGCTTCCTTCCTTTTTTTTAGGGGGGGGGTACTATATTGGCTTCGCTTTTTTGTTGTTTTTTATTTGTTTTTTAAGTATTAGTTATTACATTCGAGTGACTTTGAGAATTTCCGTTATTTATAATTTGTTCAGCACGTGATATATATATAATATGCATTTATGTGTGTGTGTGTGTGTGTGTGTACGCGCGCGCGTGTGTAATGCTTTGAATTAATGTCCGTATAAACCCGTCGGCAATGCTCCCTTATTTCCGAAAACCATTTGTTTAATCGAAAGCATTTTACAAAAAAAAAGAAAAAAAAAAAAAATCTGGAAGGCATGAATACCCGCCTGGTCAGGTTCGTTACCCAAGATTTCCTTACCAACAACACAATTCAGAGTAAATCAACTGCGGATTACCGGTAAAATTCAAACCAGGCGGAGGTTGTAACGGTCGGGCTGCCTCGACCAATTAGGCTCTTGGAAATTTCCTCAGGTAGCCAATGGGAAGGGAGCGCGGCGCGGAGCCGTAATCGGCCTCTCAGGGAGTACTAAAGCGAAAGGGAAAATGGGGGGGTAGGATAAAGGAGAGGAGAGAAGGGAGGGAAACGAAGGAGAGAAGAGAAGGGGGGGAAAACGGAGGAGAGGAGACGAGGAGAAGGATAACAAGTAAGACATGTCTCGCAGTGGCGGTCGTTCCCCACATGTGGCCGCCATAACGACTCCGGCGCTCCTGGACACCGCTTGTTCACCCACCCTACCAAGACGCTGTTGCTAACACGAGGGCCGTTAACGAGGGAAAAATGGCCGGAAACGCGAGCGGGATTTTCTATCCGGCTGCACCTGAATGTAGAGGAACCGAAACGAGAAATTCTCGAGGAAAGGACTTAGAGGAAGGAGCGAAAGTTAAGCTCCTGTGCTGATGGCTAAGATGAGAGCAATCAGGGGTTTACTGGTCAGTGTGCTATGCTTGGTAGTGAGTGATGGTGTACATTAAGCAGCGTTGTGTATAAATGGGACAGATTAAGCTAACATGGTTTCTGAAATTATGCCCTGGGACCTTCGCTTCGCTTCGCTGCATGTAACTGGGATGGCCGATGCGACGCGCCTTTGTTGAGCGAAAGATTTTTTTTTTTTTAAGGGGGGAGGGAGGGGGGGCTTTTGAAAATATAGTATTTCCCCCGTAAGTGCAGTTATATTCCAAATGTGTAAATATGACTTTCTTGACGAAGTGCCCATAACTCGGAGCAGCAGCGTATTCTAGCCGGAAGAAAATTGTAGAGAAAACTTGGTCATTTTTGAGCAATATTTCTCAGATATGCAATTAACCAGTAATTCTCCGGTGATGAGTTGCTGCAGGTTAATAAAGACATTAGCAAGATGACGTAGTGGCCACGAGAACACCGGGAACGCCCCCCCACCACCACCACCACCGTGACGTCATCGTGATTCGCCCACAACCACTAATTGTCACGCACTCGGCGTCACCTGCTGATGCTCCGGGCGGCAGGCGATTATCACCTCTATGTCCCCCTGGAGGAACGGTTATTGGACCCGGACGACGGCGAAATCAGCCGTTAGCGGAGAGATAAGCGCGGCGGTCCACCTGCGGTAATGACTTTCTTTAACCGAGGGCCGCAGTAACGGGAGACAAGGGAGAGTATTTCCTTTGCGGAGTAAATTGCGACTCGGAGGTCAATTCCCGTCCGTTTATTGTTACGAGGGGATGTCAGTGCAGTAGTTTTGAAGGAGGAGAACCTGCTCTGCCATGCAACTATGCCCCCCTTACAGCCCCCCTCCTCCCATGGAGAGAATCAACCCCCTTGTTGCAGTGACCATAACAATGATGCAGCGACTATTAACGACTACCCCTTATATATGGCGTCGTTGGTTTAACGGTCCATTGCCAGGCAAATAACCGTATCTCACGTGCCATTGTCTCTACCTCTCCCTATAACACGTGCATGCCTGCTCTTCCGCCCTCAGTCTCCGTGCATGCCTGCCTCTGCATGCTCTGAGATATGTGTTTATTTCCCCGTTCGTGATTCGTGGTTCACTCCAAAGCGCACTGCTCTTGATCATCGTATGTGTTCACGAGTTCTGCATTATTCCTCTGTTTTCCTCGTTTATCACTGATTTTTTGTTTGATTGTTTGTGTTCACTTTTCTTCTGTTAACTTATTGATATACTGTTAACTTTCCTAACTTCTACAGATTCTGTCATCTCTCTACAACACCTATCATCACTCAGGTACACTCTGTCGTGTATATTAATCTTTAATAAACAGCCGCCACTGAAATGCAATTTTATCACTCAGTCGCATGCACCTACGCCATCTTCCCACTGCAGTTAATTGCTTATCCGATACTCTTTCTAAAACACCCTCCATCAATTCAGCACACCTTTTGACTTCGCTGTTTCATATCCACCCTAAAAATGATACGTCGTACATTGCATTCGTAATATACAACGGCATTATACACCACCGTATAATACTACGAGTATTTTTATTTCAGGTTTAAAAAAAAAATTCTGTACAATATTAAATTGTACCCTAACAATACTCACGCACTACAACACGGCCACACCACAATGTACACTAAACCCCACCATCCTTTCACAACGCCGGCCCTTCAGACAGCTTCGTGCTCCCACTGGCTTCAGGTTTTGTCACTGATGTATGCAGATGTCATTAAGTAAACGGTTTTAACGTCACTTAGCCTGACCAGCGTGTGGCACCGCCATGGGGACAGAACTGCAGAAAGGAACTGGTAATCCAGCGATTGATAAAATTAACAATTCCTCCATATTCTGAGTCGATTTCCAACTTTTTTTCTTTCACTTTTATTCCCTTTTTTTCATGCGGGGAACGAAAAGCAGGAAATTCCCAAGCAGTGTCGAGAAATGTTACTCTCATATTTCTGTTGCCTCGCTATCGATTCCCGTGATTCACAAACACACACGCACACACAGAGGAAGGAGAGGAAGGCGAAATCCTTGGAAAGACCTTGTACTCGATCTCTTGCACGTCCGGAGCTCAAGCAGTAGCTGAAGGAAGGGTGGAGGAGGAGGAGGAGGAGATAGAGGGAATAATCTCTCAATTCTCAGACGCTTCTATACCCGGGTATTATATGGCCTTGCACTGAGGTCTCTATTCACGTGAGTATCATTGTATAGTCTCAAACCCTCTCTAACAATGACACGCGTGTGTATTAGACCCGAGTCCATAATCGTTTATTATCTTACTATTGGTACTATACTATTTTAATGAATGCATAAATAAAGCTAAACCTTTTTGTAATGCAAATGTGCCCGCCTGTCGAGTATTACACACCTAAAAAATGAGAGGAGAAAAAAGCATATTTACACGTTGGGTACAAGTTCAAAATGACTTTTCATAAATTGCCTCAAATAATTCCGATTTGGAAGTTAACGGGAAATCTCTGCCCACTGCTCTGTGATCTCTCTACATCTCCCTCCCTCTCTCTCTGTGTATATGTATATATATTTTTTTTTCCTTTGGACTTTTTTGAGCTGCTTATTAAATTATTCCGCTAACGGACATTGCCGGTGCTGTAATGCGTGCCTCGGTTCTGTTTGTTTGCTGGATGCTGTGTGTTTCTGGGGGATAAAAGATACAAATTGTTCAGAGGCTATTATTTTGCCGTTTGTAAATGTACGTCAGATTTTATTTCCTGATTTTCTGTCATTTGCTTTCACATGCTCTCTCTCTCTCTCTCTCTCTCTCTCTCTCTCTCTCTCTCTCTCTCTCTCTCTCTCTCTCTCTCTCTCTCTCTCTCTCTCTCTCTCTCTCTCTTCCTCCCTTTCTCTCTCTTCCTCCCTTTCTCTCTCTCTCTTCCTCCCTTTCTCTCTCTCTCTCTTCCTCCCTCTCTCTCTCTCTCTTTCTCTCTCTCCCTCTTTGTGTGTATGTGGGGTGTGCGCGCGTGCGTGTGTGTGTGTTTATACTTTCTACCCTGTCCATTCTCTTCCTTTCCACCTCTCCTCCCATCCCTTCCGTTCCTCGCCATTATAGTTATGATTATTATGGCTGTTACAAACTTTACCACTCTGTAAGATTTATGCCACGTAATGATTATGATAACTACAAATAGTCTGATCGTAGCTCTACGGGGCATCTTGACACAAAAAAGGAAGAAAAATATAGCATAATATGTTTTAAAAATACGGATAAATAAGTAGATAAAACGTTGAACCCCAATATACGCTTCTCATTTATTCACAGAAGTCGAAAAGTCGCCGCCAGGGTTACGGAGGAGATAGACTCGATTCTGCATAATATTCTAGTAACCAACAGTGACATTTTGGCCGCGAAATGTTGGCGTTTCACACTCTCGAAAAGAAGGTGTGATACGGTGTGTTCTTACGGTGTTTGTGATGTATTGCGTTGGGGGAGGAATTCTTGCATCGGTTGCAAATATTGATTCATTAAGTGAGCGTTCGAGGGTTGGATTTTTTTCCAAGTTTGAGAAACGGGTTGTTTCGTTCGGTGTTTGTGTGGGGGGGTGGTTAGAGATGTTAATGATTCTCTCTCTCTTCCTCTCTCTTTCTCTTCCTCTCTCTCTCTCTTTCTCTCTCTCTCTCTTCGTCTATCTCTCTCTCTTCCTCTCTCTCTCCT
>NC_051390.1:4356959-4364459 GCF_015228065.2 Penaeus monodon | reverse complement strand
AGAATCAATATTCCGAACCAGATAATACAATAAGACGAATATATAAAAAAAAATCAAAACAACTTCACAAAAATAACAAATGAATGAATAAGAAAATGAAATAAAGAAAATCTCTCTCTCTCTGCTCAGTCGGGATCGCGTTTCTGATAATAACTCCTTAACAGATGAGCGCCGTTCAGTCGACACGCACGGATTGCAGAATTTTCTTTTTCCTTTTCTTTTACTGTGTGTGTGTGTGTGTGTTTCTTTTACTTTTTTCTGTGACGCAAATTAAACGCCAGCACGAACATGACCACAACATGATTTTTTTTTTTTTTTTTTTTACCTCTTTGGTTTTTACCTTTTTTTTTCTTTTTCTTTTCTTTTTTTTCTTTTTTTTTCTTTTTTTTTCTTTTTTTTACCTTTTTCTGTTCAAATTATACCACTACACGAGTTAGCACACTGCACGCGACTACGGTATCTACCTGGGGGGGGGGGGTGTTCAGAGGGGGTAGGGAGATACCTGTCTCCCCCTCCCTTTCCACCTTTGCCCTTCCCCTCCACCTCCTCCACCTCCTCCACCTCCTCCACCTCCTCCTCCTTCTTCTCCTTCTCCTCCTCCTCCTCCTCCTCCCTCCTCCACCTCCTCCTCCTTCTTCTCCTTCTCCTCCTCCTCCTCCTCCTCCTCCTCCTCCTCCTCCTCCTCCTCCTCCTCCTCCTCCTCCTCCTCCTCATCCTCCTCCCTGCCCCCTACTCTTCTCCTTTTCCCCTTCGCCTTCTCCAGTCTCCAATTTCTCTTTTTCTCCCTCTGCTTCCCACTTCTGTTCTCTCTCTCTTCCCTTTTCTCATTCTCCTTTCTCATTCTCCTTCATCGTCCTCCTTATTCCCGTTCTTCCTACTTCCTCTTCCTTCCTCTTCCTTCCTCTCTATTCTGGTCCCCTCCTTCTCACCCTTTCTCTCTTCCTCCTTCTCTTCTCCTCCTCCTCCTACTTTCCACCTCATTCTCCTAGCCACGCCCACTTTCTTCTATTTGTTTATTCTCCTTCGCTGTTCGGGTTTCTTATCTTATTTTTTATATCTTATTCGTGTTTTCCTATTATTTTCTATCTTTACTATCCATCTCGTTATCTTTCTTTTTTTTCGTTAAATTTGTCTTTTTATTAATTCTCTCTTCTACATATTTTTTCCTTTTCCTTTCTTATATATATTTTTTTTTTCTTTCGTTTAATTTCTATTCCTTATTTTCGCTTTTTTTTTTTTCTTTATACTTTTTTTCTCTTGTTATTTTTCATTTTTAATGTATCTTCTGTCGTTTCTCTTTATTTCCCTTTTCCTATCACCATCTTCTCTTTTGACCATTTCTTCCTCCTATTCTCATCTTTCCTGCGTCTTCTTTTCTTTATAGACAAATAAGTTCACATTATGAAGTCCCTTTCTGTTTACTGTTCATTTTCTAATTTACTTTTTTATTTTCATATATCAGTGTCTATCTGTTTGTTTGATTTTCTTTATCTACCTCTGTCTATTTGCCTGTTAATATGTCTATTTGGTTATTTCTTTCCCTCTGTATCTCTCTCTGTATATATATTCATATGTCTCTCTCTCTCTCTCTCTCTCTCTCCTCCCTCTCCTCTCTCTCCCTCTCTCTCTCTCTCCTCTCTCCTCCTCTCTCCTCTCTCTCTCTCTCTTCCCTCTCTCTCTCTCTCTCTCTCTCTCTCTCCCCTCTCTCTCTCTCCCTCCCTCCCTCCCTCCCTCCCTCCCTCCCTCCCTCCCTCCCTCCCTCCTCCCCTCTCTCTTTCTCCCTCTCTCTCTCTCTCATAAACCCTCGTGCAGAAAACCACTAACACAGATGTCACAACCATTTTATTCCTCACACCTTACTTTGTATACATGAGATTGCTTGCAACCTTGCGTGTACGGGTATGTATAAATGCGTCCATGCAAGTATGTTATAAAAGTGAGTATGTATGTGTGTCGTTCTGTGCGTGTGTGTGTGTGTGTGCGTGTGTGTGTGTGTGCGTGCGTGTGTGTGTGTGTGTGTTGTGTGTGTGTGTGTGTGTGTGTGTTGTGTGTGTGTGTGTGTTGTGTGTGTGTGTGTGGTGTGTGTGTGTGTGTGCGTGCGGCGTGGTGGTGTGTGTGTGTGTGTGTGCGCGTGCATGCGCGCGCGTGCATGAGAAAGAGAGAGAGAGAGAGTAAAGTAAGAGTAAGAGTAAAAGAAAGAGAAAGAGAAAGAGAAATCCATATACCCGTAGAGTAAATATGTGCGAAGTGTTATAGTGTCAGGAAGAGCGCGAGTACTAAGCGTAATTTGCAGTAAACAAAGAGCGACTCTCGTGCCAACTCTTCGGTCAACGCGGGAGGGTCGTGGCTCGTGGCCTGTTTTGTTTACATTTCCTGTGACGAACCGATCGCGGTCCTGAACGATTTCTATTTTTTCGTCTTCTTTTTTTCGCTTTTTTTCTGTTCACTTTTATTTCACTCCTCCGCGGAAGTCGAGCGCAAGATTAAATATAATTCTTCCCCAGCACTGAGGAAACTTTGGGAATTCGCTAGATCTAACTTCGGAAAGAGAGTGAGAGAGTGAGAGAGTGAGAGTGAGAGGGAGAGAGAAAGAGAGAGAGAGAGAGAGAGAGAGAGAGAGATGAAGGAGAAGGAGAGAGAGAGAGGAAGGAAGGAGAGAGAGAGAGAGAGAGGAGAGAGAGAAGAAGGAGAGAGAGAGAGAGAAGGAGAGAGAGAGAGAGAGAGAGAGAGAGAGAGAGAGAGAGAGAGAGAGAGAGAGAGAGAGAGAGAGAGAGAGAGAGAGCCAGAGACAGACAGAGCCAGACAGAGCCAGACAGAGCCAGACAGAGCGAGCCTGAGACCGAGAAAGCAGAAGACTCCCACCGCCCCCTCCCCCCCCAAAAAAAAAAGGCAGATAACATTGTCCATTAATATTCCGCCGAGGACGAGATGTGGCCCCCTAGCGGCGGCGCGGGCAACTGCAGGCTTTAGAATGGAGACCCAATCTAACTTCTGGAATCTTAATGCGGATATCCGTCTTGGCGCTTCTCACGTTGTAACCCCGAAACCGCAGAAGGTCGGGGAGTCTGGCAGCGGGGCTCTTGATCTCGTACCTGTCCGAGAACGACAATTAACCGGGAAGTTAAAGTGGCGTTGGCAAGGGGGGAGGGAGGGAGAGAAGGAAGGTGGGGGGAGGTGAGGGGGAGAGAGAGAAGGTGGGGAAGGGGAAAGAGAGAGAGAGGAGGTGGAGGGGGGGGAGAGAGAGAAAGGGGGCGGGGGGAGAGAAGGTGAGAAAGTAAGGGAGAAGGAGAGAAAGTGAGGGAGAGAAGGAGAGAAAGTGAGGGAGAATGTGAGAAAGTGAGGAAGAGAAGGCGAGAGGAAACGCGAGAGGTAGGAAGGGAGGTAGGGGAGGCAATAAGGGGAATGAGAGAGCTAAAAGAAAACCCCAAAGAAAAAAGGACGATGTAGTAAAGGGTTAAAAACCGATGAAGCCGAAATCCCGATAACAGATGGGGCGTCGGTGTCGGGAAACGCCACCGGAATCGCTTAGTTGTTTTTAGATCAAATAGGATGCGACACCAATCACGGACATTCTCCCCCCCCCTCTCTCTCTCTCTCTCTCTCTCTCTCTCTCTCTCTCTCTCTCTCTCTCTCTCTCTCTCTCTCTCTCTCTCTCTCTCTCTCTCTCTCTCTCTCTCTCTCTCTCTCTCTCTCTCTCTCTCTCTCTCTCTCTCTCTCTCTCTCTCTCCCTCCCTCCCTTTCCCTCCCTCTCTCCCTCTCCTTCTCCCATATATATATATATATTATATATATATATATATATATATTATTTATATATATATATATATATATATATATATATATATATATATAATCTTTACCTCTAACATTATATCAACTCTATCTAACACTGTATCTACGTATACTCACATCATATCTTCTTATACCTCATATTATTCTCGTGTTGAGAAAAGCTACCGTAATTCTGTATCACCACATCTTTTGTTTGGGTTAAAAGACAGTCATACACTTTGTAGCCAAGAAGGCACAGGAAAAGCGCCCTTTAAACACATAATAAAAAGTCTGTGCTTTACTGTCCTTTGTTCCTTATCCCCGTGGTAAAAAAAATATATATATACATATATATAAAGAATAAAAAAGAAACACACAAACATATACACACAACTTTCCAGGGGTCTCAACATGTCACATAAAAAGCCTGGTGTGTATGTGCGGGAACCTTTCTCATGAGGACCCAGCGGGAGATGGGGGGGTGGGGGGTCGCGGTGGAGGAGGGAGCGAGGGAGGAGAGGGAGGGAGCAGGAGTGAGGGAGGAGGGAGTGAAGAAGAGGATGGGAGGAAGGGGTGAGAGAGGAGAGGGTCGGAGGGAGGAGGGGGTGGAGGAGAAGAGGGTGGGAGGAGAGGAAGGAGGAGGGGTGAGGAAGGAGGAGGGGGTGAAAGAGGAGCGGATGGGGTCATGGTGTTGGAGGGGGTGAGGGAGGAGAGGGTATGGGGGGCGGGGGCTTTGCTCTTCCGCCCCGTAACACTATAGCGTAATGTGAATATCATTTGTGTCGCGGTAAACACCCTTTAATGCCGCCGGAACTGTTGATTGCGTCTTACATCACACAGGCGAACGCTGCTAAATGCACAACAGCCGAGAACATGTCCCTCTCCTCCTTACCTCCCCTCTCCTCCTCCTCCTTACCTCCCCTCTCCTCCTCCTCCTTACTTCCCTTCTCCTCCTCCTCCTTACCTCTCCTCTCCCCTTATCTCCCCTCACTCCTTACTTCCCATCCTCTCCACTCCATCCAAACCTTCCCACCTCCCCTCACCCCGCCCTCCCTACTCCCCTCACCCCGCCCTCCCTACTCCCCTCACCCCGCCCTCCCTACTCCCCTCACCCCGCCCTCCCTACTCCCCTCACCCCGCCCTCCCTACTCCCCTCACCCCGCCCTCCCTACTCCCCTCACCCCGCCCTTGTAGTGATCGACCTCGCAAAACTCGCATCGTTCACTCCAGGAGGTATAGACCATGTTCGATATATCTTCTCACCTCCACCTCTCCCACAGGCCTGGAAAAGCAACTAATGTCATCGAAATAAAGACCTCGAGGTGGCAACACTCTTGTAGGAGCCGTGGCGTGGCGAAGTTTTGCCCTCCCCACACGTGGACAATTATCAGGGGGGACTATTTTCTTATAAGAGCAATCATTGCATATCGGGACAAAGATGCAGGACCTGGACTTCGGTCGCTGGCACTTCGCCGAAGCTCAGGGCAAGACCGTTTATCCCGCGAAGGAGGAGGATGCCCACACGTGGTGTTGCCACAAACGGCAACCGTTTTGCATATTTGTATTTTGTTTTATTTAATAAATATATGCATTTGTACTTGGCACCAGTCACTCCTAAACAATGTCACTGGGTCGAATCCTTTTTATTTCTTGTATTTTAAGTATTTATTATATAAGTTAAGTCTTTTAAGTTTCCACGATTTTATTCATTTTCCGATGGTTCTTTTAATAAGTTCATTTATTTATTTTATTTTACATCAGTAACTTTTAGTACTTTTATTATATAAATATTATGATTTCATATTTTAGTCATTATTTTAACTTAGTTTTAATGATTAATTCCAAAGAGAACCACTCTTAACAAAAGTCTCCCGCGTAAGAGCTAACGTGGGAGGCCTAAAACAAGAACCGGGGGGATTTTGCTACTGGCCTGCTAGCTGACAGCCTGAGGAACCCCGGAACGGGCTTCCCCTGTTCAGATAAGTGGTCGTGGGGGTATCTTATTCAATATAGGTAGCAAGAGATAATTTGCGGGGTCTTTGTTCGGCCAAAGTGACCTAGTGACCGGTGCTTTTCTATTGTCGTGTTCTTGTGTGTTTTATCCAAGTGCCATTTTGTTTTATCGTCCGTTTTACCATGTTTGTATGCTTTCATTTTATGTTCCTTTTTATCTAGCTTTGTTTCTTTTATCATTCGTTTTACTATTTTATTGTATCGTTTCATCGGTCTTTATTGTTTTATGTTCCATGTTTGTTTCAATGTTCGTGTTTTAATGTTTTAAGTTCCTTTTGTATTAACATCCATTTTACTGTTTTATTCGTGTTTCTTATCGTTTCATGTTTTACTGTCTTTTATCTTTTAACTTGATTTATAATAAACCTGTATTACATATACTTAGTTTATTGAACGCCCGACTGTAAAGATGAGACACACTAAATGAGAACCACCTCCAATGACGGGTGATAGTTCCTTATTTCAATCAAGGTGGCTACTTGCACAATTGCGTATACGCACACGCCTCTCCTCGGCTTACATCACGCGTACCGACCTTTATATCCTCGCACCCAACACCTACACCACACACACACACTACACTTACACTCTTTCGCTCCTTTCCACACAACTTGTCTTCTACACTATCATTCTTCTCCCATATACACTACGTTCCCATACGTTAATTAAATGGGTGGTGGCAGTGACTCCTATTAACATATCTTGCGAGGAATAATTGTATTTAGCTTTTGCTACACCCTCCCTACTCCCCTCACCCCGCCCTCCCTACTCCCCTCACCCCGCCCTCCCTACTCCCCTCACCCTACCTTCTCCACCCTTTCTTCCTCTCACAAGAAGATGAGCGTGACAGTCTAGGATAGCAAGTGTAAAGGACCCTCCGCATACACACACGTACGTGTAGTCAGGTGCACACACACGCACGTGTAGTCAGGTGCACACACACGTACAAGGCTGAGAACACAACTTGGGTCCAAGGACAGATTGCAACGCTTAAAGGAACGCTGGTTAGTTCGATCAACATGAGGTGTCATGTGATTTATATTCTGCATGTATATATATACATACATACATACATAAACACACACACACACATACACACACACACACATACACACACACATACACACACACACACATACACACACACATACACACACACATACACACACACACACACACACACACACACACACACACATATATATATATATATATATA
Source organism: Penaeus monodon (assembly GCF_015228065.2). Taxonomy (NCBI): domain Eukaryota; kingdom Metazoa; phylum Arthropoda; class Malacostraca; order Decapoda; family Penaeidae; genus Penaeus; species Penaeus monodon. Next base: position 4,357,457 of record NC_051390.1, on the reverse strand, counting down.
TATATATATATATATATATATATATATATATATATATATATATATATATATATATATAATATTCATCTATCAACATGTCTATCTATCTACCTACCTATCTATCTGTCTGCTTATCTGTCTATCTATCTGTCTATCTGTCTATCTATCTGTCTACCTGTCTACCTATCTGTCTATCTATCTGTCTATCTATCTGTCTATCTATCTATCTGTCTATCTATCTGTCTATCTATCTGTCTATCTATCTGTCTATCTATCTGTCTATCTTTCTATCTATCTGTCTACCGGCTACCTATCTGTCTATCTGTCTGTCTATCTATCTATCTGTCTAATTTCTTGTCGCCCTATCTGTCTATCTTGGGTTTTTCCCCCCTGTTCTATCTATCTATCTGTCCTATCTGTCTGTCTATCTATCTACTGTCTATCTGTCTGTCTATCTATCTATCTGTCTATCGGTCTACCTATCTGTCCTATCTATCTATCTGTCTATCTGTCTACCTA
>NC_051390.1:4329459-4344459 GCF_015228065.2 Penaeus monodon | reverse complement strand
GTATTTTACTCTGAGGATTTTCGTCGGAAGAGCTTGAATCTTTTATCTGAGGATGGTGTGTTAACGATGGATAGATTGATAGATAGATAGATTGATAGATAGATAGATAGTGTGCGTTTTGTTTTGGTTTTGTCTGTGAGTGTAAGTCTGCATATGTGTGCGTGTGTGTGTGTGTGTGCGTGTGTGTGTGTGCGTGTGCTTGTGCGTGCGTGCGGGCGTGCGCGTACATGTGAATTCCTATCAATTTATTTTTCTCATGAGCAACATTGGTTGGCGACCCCGACGGCCGGCCATTGACGCGGTGATTATATTTGGAGATGGATCAACGGATCAGACGTATTTATATCGAGCGATTTATTTTTAAGAGGTCGCCAAAGTGCCAAATCAGTATCTTTCGTTCCCACGGTCAGTTCCTTACACTATCTGTCGCGCTGACGTCCACCTTATCTGTCAGTTATTGCCCGCTACGGAGGAGGGAAGGAGAGAGGCAGGAGAAAAGGTCGCTTTTGATGACGCCACAAAAATCATTTTTTGTCCAAGAACAAATCATATGTTAGAACGATATATAATATATATATGTGTGTGTGTGTGTGTGTGTGTTAGAGAGAGACATACAGATAGACAGATACAGATAAGCAGAGAGAGAGAGAGAGAGAGAGAGAGAGAGAGAGAGAGAGAGAGAGAGAGAGAGAGAGAGAGAGAGAGAGAGAGAGAGAGAGAGGATACAGAGAGATACAGAGAGATACAGAGAGATACAGAGTGAGAGAAGGAGAGAGTGTGTCTTCTTTAACCAATAACGAATATGTGGGTATCTGTGTTTGGAGTGATACACCGAATACAAAAAAAAAGAAAAAAAAATAGTTTTCCGTTATTTCAAATGTTATCGGATTAAACGGGAGCCTGTGTTTGAAGGGCTCTTCGGTTCTTCGGCACACACACACACACACACACACACACACACACACACACACACACACACACACACACACACACACACACACACACACACACACACACACACACATATATACATACATAATATATATATATATATATATATATATATATATATATATATATATATATATATATATATATATATATATATACATACATACATACATACATACTCAACCCATGAACTATTCACTCCACATACTCTCCTTCCGTCTCTTGCCTGTCCCGACTCGCCGAGTCCACTTATACCCTACCCTCGAACCCTTTTCACTTACCCCTTATCTCTCCAATACCCATCCCCTCTGTTACACATGCCCCACACCCTCCTACCCATATCCCCTGCCCCCTGCTACCCATATCCCCCACCCCCTGCTACCCATATCCCCCACCCCCTGCTACCCATATCCCCCACCCCCTGCTACCCATATCCCCCACCCCCTGCTACCCATATCCCCCACCCCCTGCTACCCGCCCCTTGCCCCTTCATTCCACGTTCCAGGTTAGATTCCCTTCATTCAACATGGCTCGTAAATATTTCAATATGGCTCAACGCGCATGCACTCCGTTTTATACGCGCAAGCAACAAGGGGTAAAAAAAATTTATAAGTCATTTCTCCTTTTTTTTCTCATTTTCTTTTCATTTCTTTTCTTTTCTTTTCTTTTTGTTTATTTTTTTTAGGCTTCGGTGGTTATCATTCGCGATCGATGTTCACTTGTCTTGTTTGTTAATGTTTGCGTTCGTGGCGCTACGAGGACACTTGAATCCGGATCGCTGCGGATTCAGACGCCGAAAGAAAAAACGCTTAGACGAACGGCGGAGTCGAATGTAGTTGAAAGATATGACATAACATATCTCTTGTGACATATCTCCCCTCTCCCCCTCCTTCCCCCTCCCCCCTCCTTCCTCTTCTTCACAAACGATCTTAATTTCCGCCGACCTTCGACAGGTTTTCTCTCCCCCCCCACTCCCATTATCTCTCCTTCCTTCTCCTTCCGTCTCTTCTTCCTTCTCCTGCTCCTCCTCCTCCTTTCCTCCTCTTTCTTTCCTTTTTCCTCCTGCTCCTCCTTCTCTTTATTTCCATCCTTCTCCTCCAATCTCCCCCTCATACTACTCCTTCTCTTCTTTCTCCTCCTCCTCCGCCTCCCCTCCTCCTCCATTCCTCCTCCTGCTACTCATATTCTTTTCCTCACCTTCCTCTTCCTCCTTCTCCTCCTTTTTTTCCTCTCCCTCCTACTCTTCCTCTCATCCTTCTCCTCCTCCACCTCCCTCCTCCTCCTCCTCCTCCTCCTCCCCCTCCCTTCTCCCCTCCTCCTCCTCCTCCTCCTCCTCCTCCTCCCTCCCCCTCCACTCCCTCCTCCTCCTCCTCCTCCTCCTCCTCCTCCCTTCTCCTCCTCCTCTCCTCCCTTCTCCTCCTCCTCTCCTCCTCTTCTCCTCCCTTCTCCTCCTCTCCTCCCCCTCCTTCTCCTCCTCCTCCCCCTCTCCTCCTCCTCCTCCCTCCCTTCCTCACCTTCTCCTCCTCCTCCTCCTCCTCCTCCCCCTCCTCCTCCTCCTCCTCTTCCTCTTCCATCATTTCCTTTCATGCGAAGTGACGACATTCCTCTCAAGACTAAGGTGTCGAGGTGGTCATAAACTCACCTACCCCCCCTCTCCTCCTTTCCCGTCCCCTCCCTTCCCTTCCCCCTTCCCCTCTTTTCCTCTCCTCTCCCTTCCCCCTCCCCTCCTTTCCCCTCCCCTTCCCCTCCCTTCCCTTCCTCTCCCCTCCTTTCCCCCCTCCCCTTCCCCCTCCCCTTCCCCTCCCTCTCCCTTCCCTTCCCCCTCCCCTTGCCCTCCCTCCCCCCCTCCCTTAAGTTCTGGCTGGTGGGCGTCGCTCCCCTTCCTTCCTCGCCGGGCTTTTGGGCGTGACAGCTGCCCTCAACATCATTCACTCGATGTTTTTCTCTCTTTTGTTTTTAAATACTATTTCGTCTTTGTTTATTTCGTCTTTTCTTTTCTTTTTTCTTTTGTCCTTTTTTCTTTAATTTTTTTTTTTTTGTCTTTTATTTCGTTTTCTTTTTCTTTTTCTTTTTATCTTTTCATCTTTTTGTCTTTTTTATCTTTTTTCCTCTTAGCTCCTTCGCTGTTTGTTGTTTTTTTGGTCTTTATTTTCCTTTTTTTTCTTTTTCTATCTTTTCTTCTGTCATTCATGTTTCTTTTTCTCTTTTGTTTCCTTTTTTTTTCTTTCTTCTTCGTTTTCTTTGAGGGGCTTTGTCTTTCGCTCTCTCATACTCTCATATCTCTTTCACCGACTCTTTTTGTCTCTCTCTCTCTCTCTCTCTCTCTCTCTCTCTCTTATATATATATATATATATATATATATATATATATATATATATATATATATATATATATATATATATATATTTATTTATCTTTGTCTGTCTCTGTCTCTCCCTCTGTTTCTCCCTCCGTCTCTCCTTCCGTCTCTCCTCTCCCTCTCTCTCCCTCTCCCTCTCCCTCTCTCTCTCCCTCTCCCTCTCTCTCTCTCTCTCTCTCTCTCTCTCTCTCTCTCTCTCTCTCTCTCGCTTTATATATATATGTATATTTATTTATTTATTTATTTATTTATTTATTTATCTATGTCTGTCTCTGTCTCTCCCTCTGTTCTCTCTCTCTCTCTCTCTCTCTCTCTCTCTCTCTCTCTCTCTCTCTCTCTCTCTCTCTCTCTCTCTCTCTCTCTCTCTCTCTCTCTCTCTCTCTCTCTCTCTCTCATCCCTATTTTAACCATCCTCTCGTAGGTGAGATGCTCAGCCTCCTTTCCCTTTCATCTCCCGTCATGAGCATCCTCTCTGCGTTGCCACGTTCGCGCGCAGCATCACTTCTCACGGCAAATCATCAGACATCTGCGGATGCTGATGGATTTCTCCGCTTTGCAAGGTCTTCCCCTCATTCCCCTCATCCCTCTGGTCCCCTGAGCCCTTCTACCTTCGCCCCCTCACTCGTCCCCTCTCCCGCACCCACCCACTCCCCTCTCGCCACTAATCCCCTTCCCTCCCTCCGCTCTCATCTCTACCCTACTCCCTGTTGCCTTCCCCATCTCCCGTCTCTCCCTCCCCTCTCTCTCCCCTTCGCCCTCCCCCTCTCTCTCTCTCTCTTCGCTCTCCCCCTCTCCTCCCTTCTACCTCCCCCCTCTCCTCCCTTCGCCCTCCCCTCCTCTCCCCCCTTCTACCTCCCCTCCTCTCTCTCTCCCCCTTCTACCTCCCCTCCCCCCTCTCTCTCTCCTTCGCCCTCCCCCCCTCTCTCCCCCCTTCTACCTCCCCCCTCATGTCCACCTCGGCTCATAAACACGACTTGCGCCACAGGGAGTCCTGCTCTATATATCCCCCTCGACTATAGGTTTCCCCTCTGGTAGTAAAACCTTCTTCCCCTCGACCAGGCAGGGAGAGGCGAGGGGATTTTAATAGAAAAGAGAGAGAGAGGGGGTGGGGGAAGAGGGAGGAATGGTGAGAGAAAGAGACAGAAGCATATATAGACATATATAGACATATAGACAAACAGACAGACAGAGACACAGACAAGACAGACAGACATGCCAAACGGACAGACAGACAAGGCAAGGCAAGACAGACAGACGGAGAACTGAAAGCATATAACATATAACATAAGTACTGCTAAAGAACAACAGTTTTAGCTTATATTTCTTTGTATATCTATTTAATTTATTTTCAAGTTAGGCTCAATTCCCATCTACATAATCCATTTGCTGTAGCGAAGGGTGTAGTCGAACTATTGCACTTTCGTGTAATTTACCTTAGAACAGGATCTCCTATGCTTTATAGCGTACTTGCCAGGAACGGAGAGGGTTGTTAGTACCCTGGTATAGCTTTCTTGATGTTTTTGTTTTGTGCTGTGTTGCTGGAGCGTCTTCGTGCTCTCTGTGCGTATATTTTACGTCTTCTGTGATGTACTTTGTATATACGTTCGTCTCTCTCTCTCTCTCTCTCTCTCTCTCTCTCTCTCTCTCTCTCTCTCTCTCTCTCTCTCTCTCTCTCTCTCTCCTCTCTCTCTCTCTCTCTCTCTCTCTCTCTGTATGTATGTATGTATGTATGTATGTGTGTCTGTATGTATGTGTGTCTGCCAGTATGTATGTATGTATGTTGTGTGTATGTGTGTGTGTATGTGTGTGTGTATCTATGTATGTATGTATATGTGTATGCATGTATTGTATGTGTGTGTGTGTGTGTGTGTGTGTGTGTGTGCGTGTGTGTGTATACGTGTGTATGTATGTATGCATGTGGGTGTGTGGGTGTGTTTGTAGATAGGTGAAAGATGAAGCATCCACGTGAAGCATGGTACACCTTTATGTAAATTCTGTCCCCAACTCCCATTCTCCTTCTATTTCCCTCTCCCTCCAATAGATGGCACCACATCCTTTTTTGAAGCTGCATTATATTATATTTTCTCACTTTCGTCGGTCGTGTCAGTTGCCATTAATTCTTATGATCCTCGTATTCACTGCTTAAACAATTGTTTTATTTTTATTTTTTCCCTCACCTTTCCCGGTTTATCCCAAAAGCTATTTCAAAATTGGCCTGCGATTATCTAAAACAAATTAAGAGAGAGAGAAAAAAGAGAGATTTCTCCATTGCTCTTGCTGTATCGTCGAGATTTTGTTCGGCGCTGAGCCTCAATCGCACCATATACGTGTGCATAATTTCCCGTTACTTTGAACCCGTCTTCATAAAAAAACAGCCTTTTTTTTGCTTCAGACAGGATCGTATCAGTCTCCTTCATCGACGCAACTTGAAAGAAGGAAGAGAGAGAGAGAGAGAGAGAGAATTAGAGAAAAAAAGAGAAAAAAAATATATCACGAGCTTGTTTTTACCAGCGCTCCTCTCTTCTCCTTCTCCCTCCTCCCTACCCATCACCCCCCCACACACCCATCACCCCCCCCCACACCCATCACCCCCCCCCACACACCCATCACCCGGCCCTCCCATCCCCCGTTCCTAAGAACCCGGATCTCCTTTTTTTTCTTTTTTCTTTTCTTTTTTTTCCCCTTTTTTGAGTGGCCTCGTGTGTTGTCTCTCTCTTTTCACGACAGCCATTTTCATGACACTTCTAGCGTCTGCCGAGAAGTATTTCCTTTTCATTACTCTCTTCTCCTCCTCCTCCCTCGTCCTTCCCTCGCCCTCCGGATGACCATATAACGCGTGGGAGGAGCGACTAACCCCTTCAGCGGAGGAGGAGAAGGAGGGGGCGTCCATGAAAGCCTTTCCCCCTCCCTTCACCTGTCGCCATTACGGGCCTCCTCGCTTCGGATCCGCGAAGCTTCGGACACGCAGCTCAGCACGCTTTTCCCTCTTCTTTTTTTTCTTTTCTTGTTTTTTTCTTTTTTTTGGGGGGGGGTGTGGGTGGGAGGGGCTTTGATGTTTCGTTTTGTTTGTTTGTTTGTTTTTCGCGATACTTTTTGTTTTTTGTTTGTTTTTTCCCCGATCACTTTTTTTTTTCTTTTTTCTTTTCTTTTCTTTTCTTTGTTTTCCGATACGTGTTTTTGGTTTTTGGGTTTGTTTCACTGTTTGTCTCCCGATCATGTTTTGTTTTTTGTTTGTCTTCCGATACGGATTTTGCTGTTGTTGCGTCTGATATGTTTGTTTATTTGTCTCCCCTGCCTCCGTGTCCGTCATTCAGAGTGGCAATGCAAGACGCCCTTCGAATAGGCAAGCGGCATTGAGATCGATCGATCGAACGGCGGCGGCGGGAAGCAAAGGCTGAAGGAGATGACGCAACTTCTTCGAAACTTCGGTTGTGGGTCCTCGATCTTCCGCGACTCCCTCCGGCTTCCGACATCCATCATGCAAATAGCCATCTTATCCTTACTCGCGGCCGCGCCATCAATCTCCCTCCCTCCTCCCGCGCCGCAGTTTATGAAACGTATCGAAGCTGCTTCGAAAATGATCCGCCGCTCGCGAGCCTCGGCGCCGTTTCCCGCCAATTCTCGGGTTCCGATATTGATCACCGGCGTTCGCAATTGCAGATTTTTTTTTTTTTTTTTTTGTAATTGAAGCCTTTTTCTTTTTCTTTGCAATTGCTGTGTTTTTTTTTTTTTTTCTTTCATTGAAATTGCAGTTTATGTGTGTGTGTGTGTGTTTTGTAATTGATTTTTTTCTTTCTTTCTTTTGCGTTTGTAATTGCATTTTTTTCGCGTTTGTAATTGCAGTGTTTTGATTTTTTTCTACATTTGTTATTGCAGCGTTTTTGTTTTTTATTGCGTTAATAATTGCAATTTTGTTTTTTTTATTTTGCGTTTGTTATTGCAGTGTTGTTGTTTTTTTGCGTTAGTAATTGGAATTTTTTTTTTTTTTTTCTTTTCCGTTTGCAATTGCAGTGTTTTCATTTTTTCCTCTTTGCGTATGCCATTGCATTTTTTCCCCCCGTTTGTAATTCCAACGTTTTCATTCCTTCTCGCCATTCTCTTTCAATTCTGTTTCGTTAGGTAACCCCTCCATCGTAGTTATGTATACGTCTGCCTCCCTTCCAAACACTACTTGATCCGCAAGGGCACTGGGGGCAGGGTCTCCATTGGGAAATAAAACGCACAGTCTGAAACTCCTATACCCCACGTGCAATACACCTAGTGCTTTGCCATCGTGAGTGCGATTCTTGTATGTCTTTCATTTCCGTGAGAAATCTGTTGTTTAAGGATGTTCTTAGTTAAAAGGATAAAAGGGTGTGATTTCTCTGTTTGTTTGTTTGTCTATATAACTTTCTCTCTCTCTCTCTCTCTCTCTCTCTCTCTCTCTCTCTCTCTCTCTCTCTCTCTCTCTTCTCTCTTCTCTCTCTCTCTCTCTCTCTCTCTCTTCCTCTCACTCTCTCTCTCTTCTCTCTTCTCTCCTTCTCTTTTCTCCTCTCTCTCTCTCTTCTCTCTCTCTCTCTCTCTCTCTCTTCTCTCTCTCCTACCTCTCTCCTCTCTCCTACCTCTCCTACCTCTCTCACCCTCTCTCTCTCTTCTCCTCTCCCTCCCTCTCCCCCCCTCCTCTCCTCCTCCCTCCTCCTCCCTCTCTCCTTCCCTCCCTCCCTCCTTCCTTTCCTCCCTCCCTCCCTCCCTCCCTCCCTCCCCCCCCTCCCTCCCTCCTTTTCTCTCCCACTCCCTTTTTCTCGCCTTTGATCTCATAAGTTGTCTCACCGCACCATCACTCTTAAGGACCGGCCTGAGCGCGCCATCTCCCCGTGCACGATACCGCAACGCGAGTGGGGTTTTTTTTCCATTAAGCATTTTATTAATACTTTCCTTCGCTCGACACCTCCCTATTCCCCTCGTCAGCGGTGGGGGGGGGGGGTTCTCTTGTGGTTTACGGTGTAATTATCCCTTATCGTTTTTTTTTTCTTTTCTTTTCTTTTCTTTCTCTCTCCCTGTCTTTCTCTCCCTACCCCTTCCCTCTCTCCCCCTTCCCTCTCTCTCCCTCTCGCTGTTGTTTTTCTCTCTCTCTCTCTCTCCCTCTCTCTCCCTCTCTCCCTCTCTCGTCTCTCTCCTCTCTTACTCCCTCCTCTCTCTCTCTCTCTCTCTCTCTCTCTCTCTCTCTCTCTCTCTCTCTCTCTCTCTTTTGGTGTTTGTTTGTTTGTTTTATTTCGCCTCTTTCGCCATGTTCTGTCGGGAGTTTTTTGTGTACCTTATATACATAGATATCTCCACCTGTTCCGTCTCGGTGCCTCTGTCAGTTCATCTGTCTGTTTGTCTATACATGCCTCTCTCTCTCTCTCTCTCTCTCTCTCTCTCTCTCTCTCTCTCTCTCTCTCTCTCTCTCTCTCTCTCTCTCTCTTCCTCTCCCTGTTCCTCTTCCTCTTCCTCTCCCGTGTGATCGATCAAATTCATAGTTTCCTCACTGAACTTGAGAATTTGAGAAATGGATAAGCAGATCAAACAGAGAAGGAAAAAATCCCTATTTGAATACTCTTTTTTTAACTTTTCCTGACAAACAGCGTTCGTATGTCGACGAGTGATCAGTTATGTAAGTGATTTAGCTGCGGCCATACATATTTATCACCTACTGCATATGTATGTTCAAAGTTGCGCGCATGTGTGTGTGTGCGTGCGTGTGTGTGTGTGTGTACGTGTGTGCGCGTGCGCGGTGTGTGTGTGTGTGTGTACGTGTGTGCGTGTGCGTGTGTCAGTTTTCCATTATATACAAGCACAAGATAAAGACTTACCAAACTCCATTTATAATTCGATAAGAGTAAAATTAGATAAACTTCCATGGGTTAGAGAGTAATGAAAAAGCACATTATAAATTCTTCTTTGATAAGAAATTCTGATCAGTACTTTTTTTTTTTTTTTTTCTTTCTTTTTTTCTTTTTGAGGCGAAGAGGCAGTTAACAAGTTGGCAATTATTATCCTATCATAAATGATGGCTTGGTAGTGATAATGATTAAATCATTGACAAGTTAGTGATAAAGATGATTAGAAGGTTGATAAGTCGGCGGTGGTGGTGGTCTGAAATTCACTAATCGTACTTAGATAAGTTGCATCATCATTATTGTCTTTGTTACACGAAGACGAGAGAGAGAGAGAGGAGAAAGAGAGTGAGAGAGAGAGAGAGAGAGAGAGAGGAGAAAGAGAGTGAAAGAGAGAAAAAGAGAGAGAGAGGAGAAAGAGTGAAAGAGAGAAAACGAGAGAGAGAGGAGTGAGAGGGAGAGTGATCGCTATTAAAGGTATGAATGAGAATACATTTCTGACGAAGATACAATCGAGACTGGTCAAATACATCTCTTGTATAGCGAAGATATTCATTCTTCTTCATACCTGTTATATATTTGTCAACATGAATACGGTTCAGTGATCGCTATGCCTTAGTGTATTCCTTTCATCCCTTTCTATTCTCGTTTATAGTTTTATTTATTTATATTACCAAAAAAAAATTGTGATGAGTCAGTGATAGATATGATTTTTTTTCATATCTTAATATCATATCATCCTGATTTTGAAGCTTTCAGAAATATCATAGTGACAAGTTTTACATTCTGACAAACAAACGTACAAAACACGTAAACCCTTTTGCATGAAAGAGATTACCACAAGAGCAAGGCAAAAAAAAAATAAAATAAAAATAATAATAATAATAAAACATTTGGATTCATATCAAATGCACGATCTAATGGAACATTCGTGGATAAATAATCCCCACATACTGTTAGAGATTCCTGGTATTGCAGTGATACCTGTACATCACAAAATAGTTTATTATAGGACCCTTTTCGTAATCACAAAATAGTTTATTGTAAAACCCTTTTCGTAATGTGTGTGGTGTCCAGGGTGCGCGTCTGTGTGTTCATAATAATTTAATTTCTGTCAAGTAACCTGTTCTTGTGGTTGGGTTCAAGTGCTGGGATTTTGTGTTCGGTCGTTTTGGAATTGGTTGCCGTGCTGGAATTTGTCATTTCATGCATGTAAAATAGTTCGGATTTGTTGATGATGACAAGAAAGGGCGTGATCATCCTGTTGAAAAAAATATATATGAATGAATCTATCTATCTATATGCGGTGTGTTGTGTGTGTGTGTGTGTGTGTGTGTGTGTGTGTGTGTGTGTGTGTGTGTGTGTCTGTGTGTGTAATTATCGTTCCAATAAGTGGTATAATAGCATTAGAAAATGTATATGTAATTATAGAATACCCATGTAAATCCACGTATTTATACAAACATACACGCATGCGCACCCCCACTTCCGCCCACTCTGTGGCCTCTCATGAAGACAGAACGGGCAGGACGAGGAGGAGGAGGGGGAAGGAGAAGGAGAGAAGGAGGAGGAGAGGGGGGAAGAGAAGGAGGAGGAGAGGGGGGAGGAGGAGGAAGAGATACTACGGAGGAGGTGGGGTTAGAAGGAGGAGGGGGAGGGGAATGGGAGGAAGAGGAGGAGGGTTAGGAACAAGAGGAGGAAGAGGAAGAGGAGAAGAAGAAGGAGGGGGGAGAGGGAGAAGGAGAGGCCAGCCCACACCCCAAGCCTTCCCCCTATTGTATAGCGCAGCATTACGTGATGTGGGAGAATATGTGGACTCGTCGCTGTGGTGTAGCGGAGCGGGCGGGCCCGCCACCACGCCCCATATTTCGTGTGTCAGGGAGGGTATTTGCCCCTTGGTTTATTATTATTTTGCTTTTGCATATTCATATCTTCTGATGCCGAAACAACTTGTCTTTATTTATTCTGTTTTGGCGAAATCTCCGTTTGTATCTGTGTGTGTGTGTGTGTGTGTGTGTGAATTGATGATTAACAATTAATTAAAGATCGCAAGCCTTGCCATTTTCTTACACCGTTGATAATGTTTCCATATACATAAGGCTGTTTGCAGGTATTGTATTCTCACAACAGCAAATTAACAGAACAAAGCATCACGGAATATTCGAGAATTTCTCCTCAACCCATCTTCACTACTCGTGTGAGTGCCACCTCCCCAGACACTCTAGTGCCTCAGCCACACCTTAGCTTTCCCGTCGAGAGTGCCACGAGAGCGCCTAGTACCCCCACCAAGCCGTGTGTAGTGCCACGCTTAACTCTTTGCTCTCTCTCTCCCTCGTAGGTCTGATGGCAGAGCTGTACTATGTGAGGGAAGGAGTGATCAACAGCTATGCCCTTGACTTCATCGTGCCAGTGCCAGCTAACTTTACCTTCATCTACTTCACTTGGCACTCGCTAATCAAACGACCGGTAAGTATGGCGGGAGAGGCTTCTCGGTGCGCCGAAATATCTCTTCCGTTTGTTTGTTGTGCGTCTCGAGAAGCTTGGAGTTTTGTTAAAGCCTGGGTGCTATTTCCGGGTTACGCATTAGAGAGAGGAGGTTTTATCGGTTAAGTTTACGCTTGGGTTCTATTTATTTATTGGTTTATACTCTGTTTATTGTATCTATATCTATATATTTTTTTTAAAATCTCCACATATGCAATATCAGTGATGAGAAATAGATTTGTTATTCAAATAGCAACAAATGTTTTTTTCATGAAGAGGAGCTACGTTATTCTACCAGGTGTCAAACGAGCTTGTCTGAGATGCCACAATAGCAAGACTTTTTCAGAGAACTAAGATGCTTAAGGCTCCCTGATCCCTTATAAGTAGATCAGCCACCCTTAGTGCCTGTAAAGATGAAGAAAGATTTAGTATCGGGGGGGGCGGGGAGGTCCTGACATTATTTCCCTTCGGATGCAGCGTAGATGTAGCGCTCATGCACATACGCACACGTCTACACGCACGCGGATGTACGTGTGCTCGCGCGCACACAGACACACGCACGTATGGATCCACACAAGCACAAGATATTCACCCGCGCACGCACGTACACACACAAGCGCACACGCACACACACACACACACACACACACACACACACACACACACACACACACACACACACACACACACACACACACACACACACACATTCCTTTCCCCTCTCACCCCACCCCTCACATTCCCCTTCTCCCCACAACCCCCCCCTTCCACCCCTCATTCTTTACGACCTACCCGACAGCCCTCACTCACCCTACAGCCCATCATCTCTCATACTTCTTCCCCTCACTCCTCATACCCATCGTGCCTCATCTCCTCACCTTTCTTTCCCTCTTCCCCTCACCCCTACCTCACCTCACCCCTCTTTCCTTCATCCCTCTTCCCCTTATCCCTCACCTCTCTGCCTCATGCCTCACACCTCATACCCCTCGCCTCATCCTCCTCACCCCCCCTCTGAAACGAAGGCAATAATCAATAGGACAGTGTTTGCCTTAATTAGACGAACTGTCTTGCAAGCACCCGGCGCCCGAGCGAACCCAAGCACTCGATAAACAGGCTACCGGTTTGAACAGACTTGGCAAACACTGTTACCAGCTCTGTCACGCCATTAAGAACCCTGGCGAGCGAACACTGTCTCGTTGCGTTGGATCTCCTTCCGACCGCCTTTTAGTCTGAGAGTTTTTTTTTTGGTGTTGGTATCTTCTGTTTTTTGGTTGTTGGATGAATATTTTTTTGAGGGGGGGAGGGGGGTCGTTTTTTTTTTTTTAAGGAGGGTGTTGGGTGTGGAGAGATGGTTGTGTTTATTTGGTGATGTTATTATTGTTTATATTACTGTGATTATTATCATTATCATCATCATTATTATTATTATTATTATCATTATTATTATCATTATTATTATCATTATCATTATTATTATCAGTATCATTATCAGTATCATCATTATCATTATTATCATCATCATCATTATCGTCGTCCATCTTGATTTTGTAACCTCTGTCATTATCATTGTTGCACTGTTTTATAACCAACATTGTGAATTCTGTCAAGGGCGTTAGTATTAATATGAATGGGGAGCTGATAACTTTTCAACAATGCAATGGTTGGAATAGTAATGAGAAAAGTCGCAATTGTAACGGGAATCATAAAATAACGTTTATTATTATGATTATATTTAGTACCTTTATCTACGTTGTTACATTATTATTATTATTGTTATTATTATTATTATCATTATTGTTATTATTGTTATTATTATTATTATTATTATTATTATTATTACTGTTATCATTATTATCATGATTATCATCATTATCATCATTATTATTATTATTATTATTATTATTATTATCATTATTATTTTTTATTATCATTATTATCTTTGGTATAACTGTTATCATATCATTAGTAGTAGTAATATAGTTTATCAAGAATGTCATTAACATTATTAATGTTGGTATTCCTCTGTTTTTGCTGTTATTGTTATTGCAATTGTTATAATTGATCTTATTATTACTAGTATTTGCAATGTTATGATTATTGCTGTTACACCTTCCTTTATTCTTAATATCATTAATGCTATATTCATTATCATTATCGTTTTTGTTTCGATTTTGCTGCTGTGTAATCATGAGCATAATCATTATCATCATCATCATTATTATTCATATTTTCATATTTTCAGCATGAGGGTACTATTATATTTTTCCTAAGAGTATTTTAGTTTTCATTTTAACTATTATAGCATTTATGTTAATTATATTAATTATAATAACGGTAATAGCAATTTTATTTTCTATATAATGTTATGTTAACACACGTGATAATATAGTTAGTATGAAATAATATACTGTGCATATGATGTACATATCATATATCTACAATTATATAGAATAGTATACTTTCCTTTTCATTTCGTTATTAGTATATCATTAATCATTCTTTTTTTTAGCATAAGATAATGACATTGCAATTACTGCCTGATTGTCACTGACGTTATTATTAAAACCATTGCAAAGTATCATCTCCATTACGATTTCCATTATCTGAATTATCGCAAAAATATTGACACTTATTCCACTATTAATTGATATAATTATTTTATCAATAGGGTCATTACCTGTGTCATTATCATCAGCAGTAGCCCTTCGCTACTTCATCTTTAAGTAATACAGCGCAGATTGGCAATTTTGTCACACACAACAACACATACTTATATAAACACACCTACACAAAGACAGACAGACGGACTGATGGCCAGGAAACCATACGCGAGTGAGAGGGGGAGGGGATAATACATAAAAATGGTAGAAAGAAAAGCATGTACACACGGACACACACACACACACACGGACACACACACACACACGGACACTCACACACACACGGACACACACACACACACACACACACACACACACACACACACACACACACACACACACACGCACACGCACACGAGAGTACATGTGCGGATATGTGTGTATGTGAAGGCTTTTGCCTGAGGAAACCACAACGCTGCTTCGAATGTCTCTCACAAGTTCCGTATCTATCACCTTTTTTTGAGCGCCCGCAGTCCATCAGGAATAAATAATAAGAAGAACAGCAGTTTTTAAAACTCTGGAGATCCTCATAGATCAATGTAATGTGTTGGAAAAGGCGGCCGGGTTTCTCCCTCTCTCTCGGCCGCCGGAAGATCATTTTTTCTTCGCCTTTTCTCCCTCTCTTTTCTTTTATAGCTTTCGTGACCTCTCCCCTTTATCTTTCCACTTTTTCCCTTCTCTTTCCCCTTT
>NC_051390.1:4315329-4324359 GCF_015228065.2 Penaeus monodon | reverse complement strand
TCTTCTTCTTCCTCCTGTCTATCTATCTATCTATCTTTCTCTCTCCCTTTCTCTTTCTTCTTTTTCTTCTTCTTCCTCGCTTCCTCTTCTATTGACTTTTATTGCTGTTTTATCGTCTTAGAGTTGTTTTTAAATCTAATTTTGTCTTTCCACTGTTTCGTGATTATTAGCGTTTTTTTTATCTTCCCTTTTATCTTTTATTCTCTCCTCTTATCCCTCCATTTTCTTATCATCGTCCTCTCTATTTCCTGCTTCTTATGTTTGTTTGTTTTTTGTTTTTTTTGCGAATCTTATCATCGTGATAATTATCATCATTATCATCATTCGCTTCTAAAGAGGCAAGATATTGAAAAATGGAGACGAGGAAGAAAGATAGGAGTGAAGGAGAGGAGAAAAAAGAAAGATGAAAAGGAAGGAAAAGAGAAGAGAGCGAAGAGAAAACAGTGGAAGAAGGAGAGATGGATGACAGAGGAAAAGGAGAGCAAACGGAGGAAGAAGCAGAGAGAGCGATAAGTAGAATAAGAGAGAAGGTAGAGAGACGAGTGAGAGGGAAATGAGGATGAAAAGAGAAAGAGAGAGAGAAAAAAGAGAGAGAGAAAAAAGAGAGAGAGAAAAAAGAGAGAGAGAAAAAAGAGAGAGAGAAAAAAAGAGAGAGAGAAAAAGAGAGAGGGAGAAAGAGAAAGAGCGAGAGAGAGAAAGAAAACCAGACAGACAGAGACACCACGTGAAGACACGCGATAAGAGAGGAACAGAGAGGCGGCCGAACGCGAGAGCTTATTAACCCCCGTGCCTTTGTTCTCCTGCGCAATTCTAATGCATAATCCGTCATTCGCCGCCGCCCTGACACCCCAGAGTGCCAGATCGGCCCTCCAGGTGCCAAGCGTGACCTTCTGGAGTTTGATAGTCCATCAAGGCTCACCCTCTTAATTACAGAGCCTGACTTACTGAGCGACAGGTTCACTTTGTATTGTTTGATGTTAAGAAATATGGAATGGAGTCGATGTAGAGAGAGGCAGACTGATGCAGGAAAAGTCTGAAGGGAAGGAGAGAAGGGAAAATACGGAGAGAAGAATAATAGAGAAATACGGAGTGAAGGGGAAAGGTAGAGAAATACGGAGTGAAGGGGAAAGGTAGAGAAATACGGAGTGAAGGGGAAAGGTAGAGAAATACGGAGTGAAGGGGAAAGGTAGAGAAATACGGAGTGAAGGGGAAAGGTAGAGAAATACGGAGTGAAGGGGAAAGGTAGAGAAATACGGAGTGAAGGGGAAAGGTAGAGAAATACGGAGTGAAGGGGAAAGGTAGAGAAATACGGAGTGAAGGGGAAAGGTAGAGAAATACGGAGTGAAGGGGAAAGGTAGAGAAATACGGAGTGAAGGGGAAAGGTAGAGAAATACGGAGTGAAAGAAAAATAATTAGAGAAAATACGGCGTGGAGAAGGAAAAATAATGCGGAGAAAAAGGAAAAGAAGGACAAATGATTAGAGAAAATACGAAAAGAAGGACAAATGATTAGAGAAAATACGAAAAGAAGGACAAATGATTAGAGAAAATACGAAAAGAAGGACAAATAATTAGAGAAAATACGAAAAGAAGGAAAAGAGAATTAATTTTGTGCATGAAAAATGAGGATAAAAAAATAGGAGAAAGGTTACGAGCAATAAAACGTATAAAGAAAGAAAATGTAATAGTAAAGTGAAAAGCAAGGACTTTTTAAGAAATAAGAGACGTAAAAATGTAATAAATTGTGTAAGGAAACAAGGCAATTGTAAAGTAAAGAACAAGAGAGAATTTAATGTACAATGTCACAGTCCGACATAAAAGACGGGAACAAGGAAAAAGAAAACAAGTAAAGGAGGTGAAGAAAAAAAGAAAAAGAAGAAGAGGAGGAGGAAGAATAAGAAGCAAAAGTATAAGAAGAAAAAGAAGAAGAAGAAAAAGAAGGAGGAGAAAAAGGAGGAGGAGAAAAAGAAGGAGGAGAAAAAGAAGGAGGAGAAAAAGAAGGAGAAAAAGAAGAAGGAGAAAAAGAAGAAGGAGAAAAAGAAGAAGGAGAAAAAGAAGAAGGAGAAAAAGAAGAAGGAGAAAAAGAAGGAGAGAAAAAGAAGGAGGAGAAAAAGAAGGAGGAGAAAAAGAAGGAGGAGAAAGAGAAGGAGGAGAAAGAGAAGGAGGAGAAAAAGAAGGAGGAGAAAAAGAAGGAGGAGAAAAAGAAGGAGAAAAAGAAGGAGGAGAAAAAGAAGGAGGAGAAAAAGAAGAAGGAGAAGGAGAAGAAGGAGAAGGAGAAGAAGGAAAAGAAGAAGAAGGAAAAGAAGAAGGAAAAGAAGAAGAAGGAAAAGAAAAGAAGGAAAAGAAAAAGAAGGAAAAGAAAAAGAAGGAGAAGAAAAAGAAGGAGAAGAAAAAGAAGGAGAAGAAAAAGAAGGAGAAGAAAAAGAAGGAGAAGAAAAAGAAGGAGAAGAAGAAGAAGAAGAAAAAGAAGAGGAGGGGGAGGAAGAAGAAGAAAAGAAGAGGATTAAGAAACAACAAGAACAAGAAAGAAAAAAAATAATTAACAAAAAAAAGTGTAAGAAAAAAGTCTTCTTTTAGGAGAGAAAGAAAATAATATAAAAGAGAAGAGAAAATCTGAAAATATAAAAGTGTGGCAAAAGATGTCGATTCCTACTTTTATCTATTTATCTATCATACAGACAAGTTCGAAAACGGGTAATGACTGTAGTAATATCATTGATACAGTATGAACAATAACTGGGGACCAGATAATGAGGTTACGTGTATTACAAACACAAACGTTATATAAAAGACAAATTAGTTGTTAGAAATTAAGTTTTAAAGAGACAGCGAAAGAGAAGTAAAGGTTTTTTTTAAGTGTATATGTATAATGTATACATGTAAAAAAAAAAAAAAAAAAAAAAAAAAAAAAAAAAAAAAAAATATATATATATATATATATTTTATATATATATATATATATATATATATATATATATATATATATATATATATATATATATATATCAACATGTCTACTGAAACACTCTTTGTTTACCTAATATTTCCTTTCTACATAAGAAAAACGTCAGCCAATAAACTAATATAGCAAAAAATAGATAAATAATGGAGATTATCGCCCGAATTACATAAAAACGGGAAATAAAAGGGACACAGCGACTGTGATATATAAAGGGCCTTAAGACATAGATATATATATGGCTTTATTGGCAGCGTGCCATTGTCCACGGGGCTATATATGTCACCCGGCTCAAATACCCCAAAGAAAAGCATTATCTGCTACTTACGTCGATATATATCGTGGGTAAAGATATTTCTTGTCTTCGTCCTCCTTCTCCTTCTTCTTCTTCTTCTTCTCCTTCTTCTTCTCATTATTATTATTTTTATTTATTTTTTTTTTTTGCGTTTTTCGTTTTCTTCTTTTTCTTTTTTTTTCTTTTTCTTCTCCCTTTTTCTTCTCCTCTACTTTTTCTTCTCCTCCCCTTCCTCCTCCTCCTCCTCCTACTCCTCCTACTCCTCCTTCTCCTCCTCCCCCTCCCCTTCCTCCTCCTCCTCCTCCTCCTCCCCTTCCTCCTCCTTCTCCTCCTCCCCCTCCCCTTCCTCCTCCTCCTCCTCCTCCTCCTCCTCCTCCTCCCCTTCCTCCTCCTCTTCCACCTTCCAGTCCTTCTCCCCCCCCAGTCCTTCCTCCCCCCCCCCATCCTCCCCCGCGGGTGTGAAGAGAGAGCTCAGGCGCCCTTTAAACCCGCGGGGCAATGGCGAGACTCGGGAGGGAGAGGACTGTCGAGGGCGGTCTCTCTCTCCTTTTTTTTTTTTTTTTTTTTTTTTTTTTTTACTGTCTTTGGGTCGTCGCTCGCGGTCGTCCCCCTCGGTTTGTTCTTTTTAAGTCGTCGTCTTTCGGTTGTGGTTTTTGAGGGTTTTTTTAGGTGGGGGGGGGGAGGGAGGGTTGGTTCTATAGGTCGCATTTCTTGGTTTTTAAGTCGTCTTTTTTTTTTTAGGTCGTCTTTCTTTGGTCTTATTTTTTTAGGTTGTTTTTTTTTCTCTTGGTTGTCTTTCATTGGTTATTGTTGTTGTTTTTAGTTTGCCTTTTTTTGGTTGTTTTTTTAGGTTGCCTTTCATTAGTTGTTGTTTTTTAAGGTTGTCTTTCTTTGTGTTTTTTAAGTAATTTTTCTTTTTTCTTACGTCTTTATCAGTCTTTTTTTTCTCGGTCTTCGTCTTCCTCGTTGCACGAAAGCCGACATTTAACCCGCAATGGCTGTCGCCCCGTGTCCCCATACATGCATTTAATTACATTCATATGCATACGTACAAGCATACACACACGTACATGAACAAAAAAAAAAATGTATATGTATAAATAATAATAATAATGATAATAATACACCCACACTCGGTGCAGTTATTCGCTCACTTAAGAACACGTTTTTATTTTACTTTTGATTTTCTCGTATTGTTTTGAACGTGTGTCATAGCAATATATATCATATTTCGTATATCATATATCGGTCAATATAACTGTGGCTCAACATATTGGGTCAAAATGACGTCTCAACATAACCGAAGCCTCGACATAGTGATTATTTAATGTATGGCAATTTGTACTAATCTCTTCATGATTCTGTAATTAATATTTTAGTTATTACTATCAAGATCATTATCATTCTCCTCATTAACAACTCCATTAGTTACCGTTATTATCATCATTACTGTGGTAGCTATCAGGATTACTGTTATTAACAGTGCCGTTGGGATTACCTATTTTTAAAAGACGTATTACTGTCATCATTGTTTTTGTTATTAGTATTACATTTTTTGTTTTTGTTATTGTTTTCAAACTCTTTTTCTTTTTGCAATCTTGCCATTCAGAACCGCTAAATCAAAGACAAGAATACGTGAATGTTTTATTGTTATATACGGAGAGAGAGAGAGAGAGAGAGAGAGAGAGAGAGAGAGAGAGAGAGAGAGAGAGAGAGAGAGAGGCGGTTTTTCACAGACCTTCCGGGATAGGTTGAGGGAATGGGTAGGAGGGGGAGGAGGAGGGAGAGGGGGTCGAGGATTAGTATAGGGGAAGGAAGAGGAAGGAGAGAGGGAAGAGGGGTAGTTTATTAAATAATTGCTCTGTGTATCTATTTTCTTACTCCTGTGCATATATGTAGATACATACATTATAGAAAAAATACATGGATACAGATATAGATATGGATATATGTAAGTGTATGTATATGTATATGTAGATGTATGAATAGCAAAACACTCTTCCGTGCTGATACAATGAAAGAAAAACCCACAATACAAAAACCTGAAGATGGAATCCAGGTGGATTTCGAAACTGTAGTCTCACTTTCAATAAATCTAGTTTTTGTAATGTATTTGTATGTGTGTGTGTATAGATAGATAGATAGGTTTATTTATGCATAAATACTACGTGTGTATGTGAAAGAGTGCGTGTTGTTTTGTGTATGTGCGTGTGTGGATGAATACACAGAAAAAAGAAACAGACAAGAATATACAGGAAGGAAATAACCAGCCAAAGTAGACACATTTTCGGCCCCTTTTTGGCCGACGATCTGCTCCCAAATCCATCATAGTTACCGAGGGAGACACTGCCTGCCCGACATGGCTCTTGATTGACCCCCTCACTCTCCCTGTTCCTCCCTACTCTTGGCCTTCCTTCCCCCTACTCCCGCCCCCCTCTTCTTCCCCTACTCCTTCTCTACTCTCCTCCCTCCTCTCCTCCCTCCTCTCCACCCCTTCTTCTACCCCTCCTCTCTCTCTCTAACTCTCCTCCTTCTCCCTCCTCCCGCTTCTCCTCAACTTTCCCCCCTTCTTCCTCCCTCCCTCCAACGCTCTTCCTTCTTCTCCCTTCCTCCCTCTCCCTAACTCTCCTCACTCCTCCTTCCTCTCCCCAACCCTCCTCCCCCTTCTCCCTCCTCCCCACCCCCTCTTCTTCCCCTCCCCTCAGTTTCCCCCGCTCAGTCTCCCCTTACCCTGATAATTGTCTGATCATCTGTCACAATCAGGATGACACAACCAATAAATAATCCTTTTTTCCGTTCCTCCTGTTAAGGGTTACATGTATTACATGTACTCTGTTTGTTCATTTTTGTTTTTGTTTTTATCTGTTTACTTCAGTCGAGTAGTGGAAGTCTGTTTATAAAAGATTTTTTTTTCTTTTCCTTGTGTGTTTCAGTCGAGTTGTTAGTCTTTGTTTGTTTGTTTGTTTTCTTTTGTTTACATCAGTCGAGTAATTTCCTCTACTCATAAGAAGTTTTTTTTTTTTTACTCAACTGTTGTAATTCTGTTGATTAGAAGTTTGTCTGTTCATTCATTTCGCTCGCAAACTGTAACTCTTAATGATAACGGAGACGACCTCAGCTTGTAATTTCGCTAGCACTGGCCCACGCCGTACTGCTGTGCATGTTGCTGCTGTGCATGTAGCTGCTGTGCATGTTGCTGTGCATGTTGCTCTGTCTACAGTGTATTACTTTGTATTATATTATAATACTGTCTACAGTGCATTACTTTATATTACTAAGGCAAGTGTGTACTGTAGACCTTCTTGCCCCTCGCCAATACTAATAATTCGTGGTATGTGTTTAGGAAGACCCTACCACTGCTACCACTGCTACTCGTGTCCATCTTGATGATAATGATAATGCTTTTGATTGAAATTGTAAAAGGTGTAATAATGATGGATTATCACTATTATCGTCATAACTATTACTGTTATTTATATGATTATTGTTTTTTATGTTTATTTTAACTGTTATTCTATACTGATTATCAAAATAAGTGAAATGATGATAATGATGATACTGATAAAGTATTTTTGACATCGTCATTATCGTTATTTTTACTATATCACTGTATTATTATTATTATCATTGTATTGCCATTATTATCATTATCATTGTTATTGATGTTCACGAAATTATAATGGTAATAGTGTTAACGTTAATATGATAGTAATATTAGTAGTCCTTTGTAACAACAAAAAGCAAAAAGCAATGTAGTCGCTGGTTTACCACTCAAAATATACACATTTACATACATTATTCAACCGACACACACACAAAATAATTCCGCCAAACAAATAAAATATGAAAAAGGCTAATTTGCGAATCTCAAGCGGTCTATTCATCAAGCGTAACGAAAACTCCGGTTGTCCTCCTCCGCCATTCATAATTGAAACCGGGAGTGCGGTGGCCGTAGAGTTGCGGCGGTCGCGGAATCAATGGGATTGAATAGCATTGAGCGAGACCAAGGCTGCTTTGCTACCGGTTTGTGGGAAGGCGATAGGGTTGTGCCTTTAATAGCTTATGCAGTTGTGTGTGTGTGTGTGTGTGTGTGTGTGTGTGTGTGTGTGTGTGTGTGTGTGTGTGTGTGTGTGTGTGTGTGTGTGTGTGTGTGTGTCTGACAGAGATTGTATTCATAGTTTTTATTTCTTTTTTTTTCGTATGTGTAGATGTATATACAGTACTGGTTATGTAGACGTTAAATACAGTATGTATACATGTACGTATATATATGTATATACACACCTATATACATACACACTTGTATACATACGCACATACATACGTCCACACATACACACACACGTACACGTACACACGCACGCACGCACGCACGTACATACGGACAAAGGCTGCAGAGACAGACCTAAATAAGCCGGCAGAAGGCAGCGGGACACCATTGCTGTATTCTTGCCTCGTAAGTTATGTACCGGAGCTTGAGAAATGGAGGTTGATGATCGCTCTCGATTTCGTTAATTCTATCATATTGTATAATGTTGTATTGTGTTATGTGGTTCTGTGTTATGTTTTATTACTTTGCATTATATTACTTTATTTTGTTTTTTTGTTATATATATATATATATATATATATATATATATATATATATATATATATATATATATATATATATTATGTTACATATATCATATTATATTATGTTACATATATCATATTATATTATGTTACATATATCATATTATATTATGTTACATATATCATATTATATTATGTTACATATATCATATTATATTATGTTACATATATTATATTATATCATGTTACACTATATTACATTATATTATATTACATTAGATTATGTGAGATTTTACTATATTAAATATATTATATCATAGCAGATTATATATATATATATATATATATATATATATATATATATATATATATATATATATATATATATATACATATATTAGTATATGTATGTGCCTGTGTATGCGCTTGTGTGTGTGTAAGTGTGTGTGTGTGTGTGTAAGTGTGTGTGTGTGTGTGTGTGTGTGTGTGTGTGTGTGTGTGTGTGTGTGTGTGTGTGTGTGTGTTATCAAGTATTCATATATGTATCTAGCATGTAATTATAATCAGGAACTGCGTCATTGGAAACTAATTCATTTTCTTTTTCTTCTTCTTCCTTTTAGTAATCTTAAATATAATCGATTCCATTGGCCCTGAAGAGTAGGATGTTGTATATTGTAATTTTGACATTTTTGACGTGTAATCTTTGCTTGAAATTGTAGTCTTTAATGTTGATCCTACGCATTTAAGGAATCGTAGTTGTGTGTGTGTGTGTATATGTGTATATGTATGTGTATGTGTATGTGTATGCGTGTGGGGGTGGGGGGTGAGTGTGTGTGTGTGTGTGTGTGTGTGTGTGAGTGAGAGAGAGAGAGAGAGAGAGAGAGAGAGAGAGAGAGAGAGAGAGAGAGAGAGAGAGAGAGAGAGAGAGAGAGAGAGAGGGAGATATTTTATGTCCCTCTATCTACATGTTTCTGTGTATCTGCGTAAAAGTAGATATGAATATGTTTCGAGGTACGAAATAAGGATAGATTCTTTTCATCGTGCATATTAAACCACTAGTGCTTTGATCTCTCATAAACATATGAAAAGATAAAACGATAAAAAGTTTCAGAACGTTGCTTTCAGGCTAATGATTCAACTAATGCAACGGAAAGGCTACACTGGGCAGAGTGCAGCTTAAGTGTAACGTTAGACTCCACGAC
>NC_051390.1:4275329-4310329 GCF_015228065.2 Penaeus monodon | reverse complement strand
TCTTTTTTCCTTTTCTTTTCTTTTCTTTTCTTTTCTTTTCTTTTCTTTTCTTTTCTATTCTCTTTCTCTTTTCTCTTTCTCTTTCTCTTTCTCTTTCTCTTTCTCTTTCTTTTTTTTTCTTTTTCTTTCTTTTCTCTTCTTTTTTTCCTCTTTCTTTCTCTCTCAATCTTTCTGTATCTCTCTCTATCTATCTATCAGTTTTTTATCTATCTGACTTTATCCATCTGTAAGAGCATATTTCTCTGTATATCTGTTTACCTATCTATTTGTCTATCCATCTATCTATCTGTCTGTCTATCTGTTTGTCTCACCTTCTCTGTTTCTTTGTTTGTCTCACCTTCTCTGATTTTCTGCTTCTCTGTTTCTCTGCTTCTCTGCTTCTCTGTCTATCTGTTTGTCTATCTGTTTGTCTCACTTTCTCTGCTTGTCTCACTTTCTCTGTTTCTCACTTTCTCTGTTTCTCTGTTTCTCTGCTTCTCTGTTTCTCTGTTTCTCTGCTTCTCCGTTTCTCTCTCCCTCTCTCCCTCTCGGTCCCCAAGGAGATTGTGTCTTGATGTTAAATTGGCGTAAATTTCGGGTGACAAATGCAAGCAAATTTTCTCTTTTATTCTCCTATGGTTTCTGTTTTCTTTTATCCGCGGGTTTTATAGTACGGATTTCGTTAATATCAAATCTTATTTGGTTCGTCGGTTCTGTTTCTAAGATTCTCTCGCTTTCTCTTTCTCTTTCTCTTTCTCTTTTTCTTTTTCTTTCTCTCTCTCTCTTTTTCTTCTCTATCTCTTCTCTCTATCTCTTCTCTCTATCTCTCTCTCTTCTCTCTTCTCTCTTCTCTTTTCTCTCTCTCCTCTCTTTTTTCTCTCTCTCTCTCTTTTCTCTCTCTCCTCTCTCTTTCTCACCTCTCTCTCTCCCTCCCTCCCCCCTCCCTCCCCCTCTCCCTCCCTCCCCCTCTCCCCCTCTCCCTCTCTCCCTCTCTCCCTCTCTTTCTCCCCCCCTCTCTCTCTCTCTCTATCTCTCTCTTCTCTCTTCTCTTTTCTCTCTTCTCTCTTTTCTCTCTTTCCTCTCTTTTCTCTCTCTCCTCTCTCTTTCTCACCTCTCTCCTCTCCCTCCCTCCCCCCTCCCTCCCTCCCTCCCTCCCTCCCTCCCCCCTCCCTCCCTCTCTCCCTCTCTCCCTCCCTCCCTCTCTCCCTCTCTCTCCCTCCCTCTCTCCCTCTCTTTCTCTCTCTCTCTCTCTCTCTCTCTCTCGCTCTCTCTTCTTCACCCTCTCACTCATTGCCTCTCATAACACACATGATAACTGCATTACTTTTGTCCGCACACTCTCCCAGCAGAATCCTATTTCGAAAAGGATAATGCTGTTTCTCGTGTCTACACCATCCGAGAAAAATAATAATAAAAATAAAAAACAAAACAAAAAAAAAAACACGAGCAGGGAAAATGAATAATCATTATCGATTGTCAATTATTTCCATTATCATTATCATTGTCACAATATGATAGCATCACTTTTATCATCATAGGTCTGTAATGAACTTCATTGTCCTATTCCCATAGTCATAACCATTCCTAAGTCATCAACAGCATCACAGTCCAGTCATCATCATCGTCATCGTCATCTCATCTCATCTCATCGTCATCTCATCGTCATCATCATCGTCCCATAATCATTTACATTATTCCTCTGATTCATCATTATCACCAACATCCCAGATTCATCATCATTAACGTTAGCATGACCATCCTGTAATCGCCATCACCTTCACCATCACCCTCACCCATTATCACCATCATCTTCACCATCGTCATCACCTTCACCACCATCCTCCCATTATCATCATCCTCATCACAACCATCCCGTAATTAGCACCTTCATTAACACCAATCCATAATTACCTCCACCACCATAAGCTCCCATGACATAATCACCATCACCCCGATCATCATAATCATCATTCTCACCGTCACCATCATCCCACAATCATAATAATCAACACCATCATCATTGTAATTATCAGCCTTATCATCATCACCACCACCACCATCACCCTCGTAATCATTATCCTCTCCACCACTATTATCATCACCATCGCCATCATCATCACCATCACCACTACCACCCTCACCACCACCACCGTCACCATAATCACCACCCTCACCACCACCCTCACCACCACCCTCACCACCACCCTCACCACCACTATAACCAGCACCACCACCCTCACCACGCTCATCACCACCACCATCGCTGATCGACATTATCATCATCGTCGAAATAATCGCGATCGTGACCCCCCCTTACACCCCCCACCCCCCCATATGCGAACATTTAATTTTCACACAAATTTCTCCTCGGCGCTGAACATGGCTGTCTCCCACATCAACGGAGTAAACAAGAGTAGGCTATTTTTTTTTAATAATGAAATCTAGATATTTCTTCCCGACAAGATGGCTAGAACGGTATTTGGAATAATACCGGGGGTGTTTTCCTCGTGTGTGATTTTGTTATTGTTGTTTTTGTTGGTTTTGTTTGTTTTTTGTTGTTGTTGTTGTTGAAATCTGTTCTTTTTTCTTTCTTTCTTTCCTTCTTTCTCTCTCTCTCTCTTTTCTGTCTGTTTCTTCTGATTGTTCTTGTATGTTTTTTCTCTCTCCATATCGTCTTTTGATTTTTCTCCTTCTTCTTTTCTCTCTCTCTCTCTCTCTCTCTCTCTCTCTCTCTCTCTCTCTCTCTCTCTCTCTCTCTCTCTCTCTCTCTTCTTCTCTCTCTTCTTCTTCTTCTTCTTCTTCTTCTTCTTCTTCTTCTTCTGCTTCTTCTCTTTCCTCCTATGGTTCCATTTCTTTTACTGTTCATTTGAGACTTTTTTTTTATCTATCTATTTCCTTTTTCCTCTGTTTCTCTTCACCCTATCGTCTATTACAACCATTTTCTTCAACTTTATCTTCATTTTCCTCTTCCTCTCCTTCTTCCTCTTTTATCTCGTATCGTTAGTCATATCTACTTTTTTTTTTTTTCCTTATTTCATCCCCAATTTCTGTTTCTTTTTTCTTTGCCGTATTATCCATCCTTCTCTCCCTTTCTCCCTATTCCAACCTCTTCCCTCTCTCCCTTCCTATTCCTCTTGCCTCCCTTATACCTCCTACGGTCTCCCTTCACCTTCCCTCTCTCCTTCCCTCCCTCCTTCCCTCCCTCCTTCCCTCCCTCCTTCCCTCTCTCCTTCCCTCCCTCCTTCCCTCTCTTACCCCTCAATTCTTCTCTTTCCCCCTGTTCTGCCTCTTTCTCTCTGACTCTGTTTCCCGTCTCCATTTCTCTCCAGTCTTCCCTCCAGTCTACCCTCCCTTCTTCCCTCCCTTTTCCTCCCTTTCCTCCTCCCTCCCTCCCTTTCCCTCCCTTTCCCTCCATCCCTTCTCCCTCCCTCCCTCCCTCCCTTCCCTCCTTTCCCTCCCTCCCTCCATCCCTCCCTTTCCCTGCCCCCGCCGTTTTCCCTGTAAAACTGACTCCGTTTCCCGTTGCAGATGCAGTACATGGCTCACATAGAGTATGACAACGGGGAGGCCATGGCGCTTCCACAGCTCAACATCTCCAACAAAGGGGTCGTACCTATAAGACCAGAGACCTTCAAGTAAGTTTTTCTTTTTTTTCTTTTCTTTTCTTTTCTTTTCTTTTCTTTCTCTTTTTTTTGTGTGTGATTTTTTTTTTTTATTGTCTTTGTTTATAACGGGAGTTTTTTTTTCTCCTTTACATTCGCTGAACTTTTTTTTTCTTTTCATAATTGCGTCTTTTCTTGTATATGGTTTCTTTTTCTGTTGTGTCTTATGTGCGTTGTGTGTAGACTCTGTTGTTATTCTTCATTAAGCAATTTGTAAGTACGGTTTCCTTTTATTAATCCTTCCCCACTATATTAAAAAAAAAAAAGAGAGAGAGAAAAAAAATAAGGATTACGTGCGTTCTCCCTTGCCTTCCTCCTCTCCCCTGAGAATAAAAAGTCAACAAACTCTTCCTTTCTGGTGCTTCAGGGAGTAGTTTATGGCTCTAAGGTGTGTAATGTACTCCCTTAGTGTAGTACGTGTACAAGGTGCTACACTAACCCCTCCGCTCGGCAAGGCTGTAACAGCTGCACTGCGGAATTTATGGGTTTTACTGCGCTTTTCATAGTTCATCTCTGTTTATTTACACGTAGTCATGGTTACATTCCTGTGGTGAAGGTAGATGTATTTGTTCTTGTACAGGGTATAGATTGGTATTATGTAGTAGATGTAGTTGTGAAAGTAAGGAGAAATAGTGTGTGTGTGTGTGTGTGTGTAAATATGTATATCAATGTGTTTATATGTATGTGTTTATATATTTTATCAATGTTTATATGTATGTTTTATATATATATATATATTATATACATATATATATATATATATATATATATATCTATATAGATATTATATATAATTATACATATTACATATACATATAATATATATATTATATAATATTATTATATATTTTATATATATATATATTTTATATATAATATATATATACATAATATATATACATTATTATAAAACACATATATTTAGATAGATACGTACATAGATGCATATATATAGTTATATATACATATATATATACATATATATATACATATGTGCGCACACACATATATATAGATAGATACGTACATAGATGCATATATATAGTTATATATACATATATCTGTATATTTGTGTATTGTGATATTTTATGTATGTGTATGTATGTATGTTGTATGTATCTATGTATGTATGTATTAAAACACATAGAGAGTATAGTAGATTAGATATGATAAAATAATAGATATAAGAAACATACATAAAGATTTTACATTATATTAAAATATATAATATATATAGTTAATATATATATATATAAATATCATATTATATATCATATATATATATATGATAGAGAGATAAGATAGATATAGATAGATATATAGAGATATATAGAGATATATACAACACTAGACATACAGACAACAGACATAATACAGAATACATAAAAATGACGACATATATACATAAAGGGAGATGAGGTAATATAGATAGAGATGTACAAGACAACAGAGGATAGAGACAGATACATAAGTAGAGAGAGGATATGGGGAGATAAGAAATAAAGGTGAGAGAGTATTAGTAGAGAGATGGAGAGAGAGAGACATAGAGATAGACAGACTGACAGACGGGTAGATATGAACAGACAGTATGAGAGAAAGCTGTTTTAATGATGTACAGTACAAGTACACTGCATTGTGATGAACAGATATACTAGAGAAGATAACATTGATATTGTACTAAAATGATTAACGTACATCATTGTAGTGCTTTATAAACTTATAGACATGGAAATCTAATTTGCATATATGCATACATACAATATCATTACCTATTTCATTATTATCATTTGAATTATGGACCAGTTAACGGGGGAGATTCATACAGTGAGCGACCGACCGAGAGAGATAGGAGAGAGTGGGGGGGAGACAGGAGAGAGAGAGAGAAAGAGAGAGAGACTGAGATTGAGAGAGAGACTGAGAGAGAGACTGAGAGAGAGACTGAGAGAGAGAGACTGGGAGAGAGATTGGGGAGAGAGACAGAGACAGAGACAGAGACAGAGAGAGGAGAGAGAGAAGTAAAGCGAGGGAGAAGGAAAGAGACAGAGACAGAGACAGACACACAGACAGACATATACGTATGTGTGTGTATATATATATATATGTTAATATATATAAATAATTATATATATATATCATATATGTGTTGTGTGTGTGTGTGTGTTGTGTTGTGTGTGGTGGTGTGTGTGTTGTGTGGTGTGTGTGTGTATCATTTATATACATATGGTTAATGTTTATACATATGATATTTATACATATATACATATAGATATATATATATTTATATACATATATACATATATATTTATAAATATGCATATATACATATATATTTATATATATATATATATACATATATATTTATTTATACATATATATCTTCTTCTTTTAACGGTAGGTTCATGTCTGAGCCGCCGTGGTCACAGCATGATACTTAATTGTAGTTTTCATGTTGTGATGCTCTTGGAGTGAGTACGTGGTAGGGTCCCCAGTTCCTTTCCACGGAGAGTGCCGGTGGTACCTTTTAGGTAATCATTCTCTCTATTTATCTGGGCTTGGGACCAGCACTGACTTAGGCTGGCTTGGCCACCCAGTGGCTAGGTAGGCAATCAAGGTGAAGCTCCTTGCCCAAGGGAACAACGCGGCGGTCGGTGACTCGAACCCTCGAATTCAGATTGCCGTCGTGACAGTCTTGAGTCCGACGCTCTAACCATTCGGCCACCGCGGCCTTGACGATCATGGGCTTCCATGATTTTTACTTAGCAATTTAGAGCGGTGGTTTGCCATTGCCTTCCGCCCGGTGTTTTTATCGAGTCGCCATCTCTATTTACCCGGCACTGACTTGAGCTATACATATATATACATATATATATATATATATATATATATATATATATATATATATATATATATATATATTATATTATATTATATTATATTATATATATATAAACAAATGAAATAAATAAACAAATAAATAGATAAATAAATATACATCATATACATACATACATACATATATATGTATGTATATATGTATATATATTTATAAATATATATGCATATATATGTATGAATAAATATATATGTATATATATATGTATGAATAAATAAATATAAATATATATATATATAATTATATATATATATATTTATTTATTATTTATTTATTCATACATATATATATACATATATATTTATTCATCATATATATGCATATATATTTATAAATATATATACATATATACATATCTATATATGTATGTATGTATGTATATGATGTATATTTATTTATCTATTTATTTGTTTATTTATTTCATTTGTTTATATATATATATATTATATATATATATATATATATATATATATAATATATATATATATATATTATATATATATAAATATATATATATATATATATATATATATATAATATAATATAATATAATATAATATAATATAATATAATATAATATATATATATATAAATTTTCTATACACATATACCCAGAGAGAGAGAGAGAGAGAGAGAGAGGGAGAGAGAGAGAGAGAGAGAGAGAGAGAGAGAGAGAGAGAGAGAGAGAGAGAGAGAGAGAGAGAGAGAGAGAGAGAATTTAGAATGTTAATCTCACACACCCCAACATGAAAGTGCGTGCACTCGATTCCCGAACCCAGGCACAAGCAGCACATCCCAGGCAATAAGCAGAGGCCGCCACCGGGTGCCTCAGCCTCCACGCAAGCGGCAATAACATGCAGCTTTTATGGCCCCAAAACCCAAGCCCATTGCAAAGAGTTGATAATAACAATGATGATAGTAATTGTGATGATGGCAGGGGGAAAAAAATCTATATGTGTGTATATATATATTAGATGGGGAAAAAATATATATATTTATATTACCATAATCGTAACACTAACGGTTTATGGAATCCATTAAGAGGATGGGATGACCACTGCGCTTGGTATGTTATAGAAAAGATAATGGTGTTTTTTTTTTTTCTCTCTCTCTTTCCCTTTATTTTAATGGAGCTCCTATTGCAATCGCCATTATTTCCGGCGCTGACATTCTCATTATCTCAATTATTTCTATGACTGTCAGAATGGGACTTCTTTCAATTGTTCTCATCATCGTTGTTACCGAAATTGCTGTTTTATTGTTGGCATGGCTATTAGTGCTGTAATTGCTTTCATTATTATTATCATTATTATTGATAATGATAGCATTATTATCATTGTTATTACTGTTAATACTATCATCATTTTATTATTATTATTGTTTTATATTTCTTATTATTGATATTATCATTATTATTATCACCACTACTGTTAATTATATTATTATTGTTATTGTTGTTATTATTATCATCATAATTGTTGTGTGTTCGTGTGATAAAAGAGGATAATGCCGTGTTCGAATCCTCGCATTTGGACCTCGACAAGAAATTCCTCCATAATCCTGTTTTTGTCGTTCTATGATTATTTATTTACCTTCTCTTTCTCCTTCTCTTATTCTCTCCTGCTCTCCTCCTCTCTTCCCTTCCTTCCTCCTTCTATTCTTCCTTTCTTATCTTCTCTCTCTTACTCCTTCCTTCTTCATCCTCCGTTCTTCTTTCCAGACTCCTGGTCCTAATCCTCTTTCCTCCTTCTCTTGATTCTCCTCTCGTTTCTTCCTCCATTCCTTCCTTTCTACCCCTTCGTCCTTCCCTCTCCCTCCCCTCCTCTTTCTTCCATCTTCCTCCCCTTTTCCTCTCCTCCCTTTCCCTCCCCTTTTCCTCCTCTCCTCCCTCTTCATCCTTTCCTTTTCCCCCTCTTCCTCCCACTTCCCCCTCCCCTCCCCCCTCCCCCTCCCTCAGAACCCCATCTTCCCCTCCCCTTCCCTTTCTCCTTCCCCTCCCCTCCTCTCTTCCTCCCATCTTCCTCCCCTCCCCTTTCCCATTCCCCCTCTCCCCCCTCCCCCTCCCTCAGAACCCCATCTTCCTCTCCCCTTCCTCCTCTCCCTCCCCTGTCTCCCCCCTCCCCCTTTCCTCCCCATCTTCCTCCCCCCCTCCCCCCTCCCCCTCCCCCAGAACCCCCCATGATGAGCGTGGGAAGAAATTGCTTTCGGTTGAAATCTGAGCAACATCAGCTTGGCGAGCGAGGATGCTTCCATCACCATGGGCGTGCATTCCTCCGCTCTGCTTGGGCGTGCGGGCGTGCGACCTCCCTTCATTCATGTTTTTTTTTTATTATTATTATTCATCCATTTATTCGTTAATCTATTCGTGTGTTTATTATTATTATTATTATTATTATTATTATTCCTTCATTCATTCGTTGGTTCGTTAGATGAGTCGGTGGGTGGGTGGGAAGGCCAGTCTTTTTTTTATTTTTTATTTTATTTTTTTTTTTTGTTCTTCATGTTTTCACTCATTCATTCATTATTTCCTCCCTTTAGTCTTTCATTCGGTTCATTTTTTTCTCAAATTTTCACTTTTTTTTTTAAGTTTGCCTGCATTGTGCTGCAAGTGTTTAAGGGGGAAAAGGGGAGAAGCAGGGGAAGGGGAAGAGAAGGAAGGGAGGGGAAGAGAAAAAAGAGGAAAAAAAAAAGATAGAAGAAGAAGAGAAGAAGAAAGAAGAATGAAAGAAGACGAGCACGAAGAGACGACGAAGAAGAAAGAGAGGCAGAGCCGAAGCAGAGTGATAGAATGAGAAGCCGACGAAGAGGAAGAAAGAGTAAGAAACAATAAGAAGAAGAAGAAGTCAGTACAGGAAGACGAAGAAAAAAGACGCAGAAGAAGAGACAGACGAAGAAGGAAGCAGAAGCAGCATAAGCATGCAGAAGGAGCAAGCACTGCGACGAAGAAGAAGAAGTAGAAGCAGAGGCCGGAGAAGCAAGAAGCAGAATAGGAAAAAGAAGCGAAACAAGATAGAAGAAGAAAAGAAGAAAGAGGAGGGAATAAGAAGCCACCAAGAAAAAAAGGCAAGACGAAGAAGGAAAGAAGAAGAAGAAGAAGAGGAAGAAGGAAAGAGAAGAGGAAGAAAAGCTGAAGAAAGAGAAGAAAGAAGTAAAGAAAAGCAAAAGAAGCAAGAAGCAAGAGACAGAAGAAGATTGAAAGAAGAAAGATAGAAGAAGAAGAAAGAGGGCAGAAGGAATAAGAAGAAGAAGAGAAGAAGGAAGAAGAAGACGAGATCAGAGAAGAAGAAGAGGAAGAAGGAAAGAAGGAAGAAGACGACGAAGAGGAAGAGCGAAGAAGAAAGACGAGAAGAAGAAGAGACGAATAAGAAGAGTCAATCCGATGACGCATATTCAGAATCTTACACTCCGTGCCCCAGCATAAGAATCCTAGGAAGTAAGCCTACTCACTGTGTACTCACGCCTGCTCCGTAACCATAGACTCATCCGTTTACGTAATCCCTCCCTCCTCGCCTCGTCAGCCTCGCCTCCTCATCCTTTCCCTCCCTTTCTCTTCATCTTCATCCTTCTTTCATCTGTCTCTATCATCTGCTTCTCGCTCTGTTCCTATTGTCGTTCTGTTTCATTCCCTCCATTTATTCTTCCTCTTTTTTCCTATTCCTTCCCCCTCTATTCCCTCCGTCCATTCAATTTTCTTTTGTCATTATCCATTCCTTCTCATCGTCTCTCTTCTTGTTCTTTCTTTCTCTCCTTCTTATTCCTTCTGATCCTGATTCTTCTTAATCTTTCCTTCTCTGCTTATCATTCTATTCCCTTCATTCCTCTCTTCCTTTCTCTCTTCCTTTCTCTCATTCACTTTCACTTCCAAAGTTGAGATTTCAAAATCCTCTTTAATCTCCCTCCATTCCCTCTTTTCTTCATCTCTTCTCTTATTCCCCATCCCTATCTTTCCTTTATCACCTTCTCACCCTTTCCTTCGTTCATTTCTCTCTTTTCTTTCATCTCTCTTCTCATTCCCCATCCTTCCCATCTCTCCTTTTTAATACACTTTATTCCCCTCTCTCTTGCTTCTGCGTTCGCTCCGCCTCCCAGGACAGGGTTTGCAAAGTCCCCTTCTCCCTCGTTCTCTCCCCCTTTCTTTTATCTTCTCTCTCTCTCTCTCTCTCTCTCTCTCTCTCTCTCTCTCTTCTCTCTCTCTCTCTCTCTCTCTCTCTCTCTCTCTCTCTCTCTCTCTCTCTCTCTCTCTCTCTCTCTCTCTCTCTCTCTCTCTCTTTTCATCCTTCCCACCCTCCCCTTCTCTCCCTTCCCACGTTTATTCTCCTCTTCCCTTATTCCGCGTTCGCTCGCCTCCCCCAGCGGAGTTCGCGAAATCCCTTTCTCCCTCGCTCTCTCTCATTCCTTCATCCTCTCTCTCCTCCTCCCTCTCTTCTTTTCTCTCCCTTCTCCTTTCTCTCCTCCTCTCTCTCCCTTCTCTCCTTTGTCTCCTCCTCTCTTTCCTCCTCTCTCTCCCTCTTCTCCTCCTTTCCCTCCTCTCTCTCTCCCTTTCCTCCTCCTTTCCCTCCTCTCCTCTCTCCCTTTCCTCCTCCTCTCTCTCCGTTCCCTCATTTCCTCTCCTCTCTTCCCGTTATTCCGCGTTCGCCCCGCCTCCCCCAGCGGAGTTCGCCAAAGCAGCCAGGGACTGACCCGGCGCCCTCGCCCTGCATAAAACCCCTACTTATGATTTGCTGTTCATCCGCCGCTGAGCCAACGCGGGATGCGGACCCCGGACCAGGAAGGCCTTGCGAATCACGCCCACCGCACGCCCCGCGGCTTATGCTCTGCTAATTGGAAGGTTTATTTGATGGTAACTCTCGTGGGATGGTTTTTGGGAGGTCGATGGTTCATGGGATGAGGGAAGGGAAGCTGGCGTGGGGGGGGGGGGGGGGTCGGCTGCCGAGATGCCTGGGCTCGGGAAGGGGTTTCGGTTCTGTCTGGGGTTGGCGGTGAGGCATACATGCATACATACATACATGCATACACATGTATACATACATCCATACATACATACATGCATACATACATGCATACATACATGCATACATACATGCATACATACATACATACATACATACATGCATGCATGCATGCATGCATGCATGCATACACATAAATACATACATACATGCATATATATACATATACATATACATATACATATATATACATATACATATGCATACATATATTATTATATACATCCATACATATACATACATACATACATACATACATACATACAGACAGACAGACAGACACACATATCGACAGACAGAAAGACAGATCCCTCGTATGGCGTTCATTCCTTTTTTAAATCTCTTATATAAGTCTTCTCTTTCATCGTCTTCACCTGAGACTTAAAATGGGAATTTCCTCAATTACTTTTAAGCTTTTTAAGACTAAATAAAAAGTTTTTTTTTTCCCCGGATTAAATAAAAAGTTTGAATTAGGAAAACTCCTCGTTTTCCTTGCCGCTTTCTTGTTCTTTACCCCCTCTATTCTGTTTCCTTCTTATTTCCCCCTCCTCCTCCTCTTCCATCTTCTCCTCCTCCTCTTCTTCCATCTTCTCCTCCTCCTCATCCTCTTCCTCCTCTTCTTCCTCCTCTTTCTACTCATCTTCCTCTTCCTCTTCCTCCTCTTCCTCCTCCTCTTCCTCCTCTTCCTCCTCCTCTTCCTCCTCCTCTTCCTCCCCTCCTCCTCCTCATCTCATCCTCATCTTTCCTCTCTCCTCCTTCTCCTCCTCCTCCTCTTCCTCCTCCTCCTCCTCCTCCTTTTATTATCTATTCCCTCTTATCCTCCTTGAATAGGGAATCGTTATCTCCCAAGAATATCAAACATCTTTTTAATATTCAATAATATAAATAACGCTTGTATAAAGTTTCACATTCCACGTGATTTTTCGCAGACTAATAACATGTTAATACAATATGTTTATATGAGAAAAATATGTTAAATTCAGTCTACAATATCCCCGACTTTAAATGTATCACTCCAACGTTGCTTCTGACTTGATATATGTTCCTTCTCGTGTTTTATGACTATAAGGAAAACAAACCCCCAAAAAGGCGAGAATTTGGGACTTGGGGGAAAAAATCCCTTAAGGACTGGCTTGGGATGAAGATTGCGAGGCTGTGGGATGGTGGAGGCCCTCCTCCTTGCTTCCTTCTTCCTTCTTCCTGTCCTCCTCCCCTCCTTTCTCCCCTCGTTCTGCTCGTTTTGCGGTTCCTGTCTCATTATCGCCCTCTCTTCTTCCCTTCCTTTCCTCTCTTTCTCTTACTCCCTTCCTCCTCTCTATCCATTCTCCTTCCTCTCTCTTCCTTTTCCCTTCCTCCCCCCCTTCTCCCTCCTCCTCCTCCTGCCTCCTCTTGCCTCCTCTCCTCCTCCTCCTCCTCCTCCCCTCCTCCTCCTCCTCCTCCTCCTCCTCCTCCTCCTCCTCCTCCTCCTCCTCCTCCTCCTCCTCCTCCTCCTCCTCCTCCCATTTCCCTCTCTTCCCTACAGGACTTCCATCTATCCCCTCTTCTACCACACACGCCTTCCACCCACCTCTCTCTCTCTCTATCTATCTATCTATCTATCTATCTATCTATCTATCTATCTCTTTCTCTCTATCTATCTATCTCTTTCTCTCTATCTCTCTCTCTCCTCCCTCCTCCCTCCCCCCTCCCTCCTCTCCCTCTCTCTCTCTCTCTCTCTCTCTCTCTCTCTTTCTCTCTCTCTCTCTCTCCTCTCTCTCTCTCTCTCTACCCCTCTCTCTCTTTCTCTTTCTTTCACTTTCTCTTTCTCTTTCTCTTTCTCTTTCTCTCTCTCTCTCTCTCTCTCTCTCTCTCTCTCTCTCTCTCTCTCTCTCTCTCTCTCTCACTCTTTCCGGTCACGTTCTGATTCCCTAACCACGTTCCGTATATTGAATATTCGTTTTGATCTTTTCCCTTCCTTTCAGCTTTATTTTTATCTGTTTCGTTCTCCTAAATTTTCGTTCTCTTTCCTTCCTCCTTCTTTCGGGAAATATATATTTTTTAATTCATCTTCTCCCTATTTCCTCCTTTCATTTTATTTCTGTTGTTTTTCCCTTCTTTCCTCCTGCTTTCATTCCCACCTCTTTATCCCTCCTCCTTTCCCCCCTACATTCATTCCCACGTTCCTTATTCCTTCCTTCTCCCCCCCTCCCCCTCCCCCTCACGTTCATTCTCACGTTCATTATCCCTCTCTCCTTACCTCCTACTTTTATTCTCATCTTTATTCCTCTCTTCTTGCTTCCTTCTTTCATTCCCACTCCCTTTATCACTCCCTCTTTATCCCTCCCTCCTTATCTCCTACGTTTATTCCCACCCTCTTTATTCCTTCCTCCTTACCTCCTACGTTTATTCCCACCCTCTTTATTCCTCCCCCCTCCTTACCTTTATTCCTACTCTCCTTTTCCCTCACCTTCATCCGATCACTGCACTTCCCTTTTGCAAGAAGTATATTAAATAATATAATATTAAAATTATAAACA
The DNA here is from genome assembly GCF_015228065.2 of Penaeus monodon. NCBI lineage: Eukaryota > Metazoa > Arthropoda > Malacostraca > Decapoda > Penaeidae > Penaeus > Penaeus monodon. The sequence goes on along the minus strand of NC_051390.1, from coordinate 4,296,270 downwards.
ATAACGTCATATTAGCCATCATTTAATAAATTATAAAATCGTACTAAAAATTCGTTGCTCATTTATTCACTTTAGTTGTACATCTCCAAGATTATTTTGATTTAATTAAGAACAACCAAAAGAAAAAAAATCTGCGCGGATGTGTGTGTTTCTGAGTATACTGTATGTACATACATGCATGTATACATACATACATACATACATACATGCATACATAACCATATATATATATATATATATATATATATATATATATATATATATATATATATATATATATATATATAAACACATATATATATACATGTGTGTATGTCTGTGTGTGTGTGTGTGTGTGTGTGTGTAATATATATACGTATGTATGTATATGTATAGCTATCTCTCTCCTATTAACCTTCCTTCTCCGCTCCGTACCGCCATGCCGCCAAGCTCAATTTAGCCGTAAAGAAAGAATATATTATAATAAATAAACAAAAAAGAGCGTGACTAGCTTCATTTTAAGCTATTGAATTTCCAAGGCTGAAGTATCTCCGCGGATATTGCTTACGAGTATCACATAAAAACTGCTCACTTTGCTCTCTGCGTTTCAAATATAAAGTGCTCCTCTGGGCTCCTTTTAGTCAAGTTTATACAGGCCTTTAATAAAGCTTAACGTCTTCTCCCCTTTCCTTTTCATTCTCGGGCTATATATAGGTCCAAAGCCCTTCCGTGGCCTCGCCAATAATGTCATCTTACGCTATTTTCTCCATATTATTTAAACTCTCCCGGACCTCATTCCCCTGAAATATATCCCTTATAAAATTTGCTATAACTCTTGCTCTATATCATGGCCGCCCGCCCTTAATACTCCTTATTCCAAGATTCAGAAACTGCAGGTAGGTTCGTAACCCCCAGCTCGTGTTGCCAGATTTACGACGACAGCGGAACAATGGCGCGTCGAGGTGTTCATAAGCTATCGTTCTCCGCGCTATCCGTTCCTCAGGTCTTGCGCAATTGACCCGCAATTTGATCTTGAAGAACGATGGGCCGGGTTTATTGTATCTCCGTACCCACCCGTCCCCCCTCACCCCTTTCAACCCCCGGAAATTGTGGATAGAGTCGAATAGGACCTGGCAATAAAAGACTCTAACATTCGTAAATAAAGTGTACTAAAAGCACTATATAACTAGTTTTGTTTTTTATGGCGGTAGTGCAATAGTCTGTTTACATTGCCCGGGGTAAGTCATTGGCTATTCTATCTGCAAGTAAGCTCTTATATCCATGTAACTTCTCAACACAAAATCAGAACTTCGGTGCATAAACATCGTCCAAAAGACAATCGCAGTGCCGTGACGTCAGAGTTATTGTGCTGAAGCGCCGGGGAAGATTCGTATGTGAATGACTTCGATGAAAAGAGCAAATTTATGGAGATTAATGTTTATATTATGCGCCATTAAACACTATAGGTTGCAAAAATCCATGATTGATTTTTGTTTATTTTGTTTAGTTTTTTTTTTTATATAGTCATGTTGAAAAACGGTTACATATTGCGCCCATAATCACAATAAAGCAAATGCAGATTCGAAAAATCGACGCAATCTCTTTTACAGTAAAAACAAACTAACTAACTATATTATCAAAATACGTTATACCAAAATTGAATTTGAGGAGCTAAAACGCTTTTCAAATGGCTTAAAATGACTAGATAAAGAGAGCGCGGGAGACACTAAATCAAGAGTTAAATCACTGCTGGTTGTTGCAGTCCATCCCCGTCGACCCGAAGCCAGACTGACCTCGATCGCTGGGAATTCGAAACTGCGACGAGCTTTTTTTTTTTTTTGAAGTGCCAGGAGGAAAAATTCTCGGCCATTGTTGAGGCTTTTAGATCTGATGGGTACAACACACTCTTAATCCGGGTACGAGATTTGTTTTAACCGGGCTGCGAATAGGAGGGAGACTAGGAACAAAGAGAAGGGGTAGGGGGTGGAATAAAAGGAAGGGAGAAGAAGAAAAAGGAATGAAAATGTGTGTACGACAATATCTCAGACCGAACACGACACTCCTAAACCGGGACAGTGTCTCGAACCAACCGGGACACGCGCTTTGAACACGAACTCGCTCGTCCTAACTGAATTATACTTACTTTCATACCCAGTCGGGAATCTCCAGCTGCCGTCAGCGGTACTTTTAAATGTCATTAGCGCGAATTTCGCCGCCGTGAGAGTATGCGCTACGGAATTTCTCAGAGCCAGTATAGCATGGGTAGCGAAAGGTAAATATTTGGAAGTTCAAGTGCAGGTCTGTTACTGTGATGTGGCAGGCCTAACTAGGGACGTTTTCAGCCCACACGTTGCAGGGTAAGAAACACCAAGACTTGAGAACGGAAGGTGTAGATGTTTAGTGAAGACGAAGGAGGAGACGTAATTTTTTTCTTTCGGCAAAGTTGACTCTCATTTTTCGCCCATCATGCAACCCTCCTGCTTCTGTCGGGTCGTGTTCTTCGCGCCTGTGTCGGGCTGTCGGGTACTCTGCGCCTCTCTCGGACTGTCGAGTACTTCTCGCCTCTGTCGATCTGCTGGGTACTCTGCGCCTCTGTCGATCTGCCGGATACTCTGCGCCTCTGTCGATCTGCCGGATACTCTGCGCCTCTGTCGATCTGTCGGGTATTCTGCGCCTCTCTCGGATTGTCGAGTACTTCTCGCCTCGGTCAGGTACTTTGCGCCTCTGTCGAGCTGTCGGGTGCTCCGTGTCGCTGTCGGACTGTCGAGTACTTCTCGCTTCTGTCGATCTGTCGGGTACTCTGCGCCTCTGTCGATCTGTCGGGTACGGAGGCTGCCCGAATAACTTCCCGGGCGCGACTCCCTCGACGCCGCCTAATACGAGCCACGGCTTAAGGGCGGGAGTTACGAGGAGCTCTAACTCGACAGGTGGACGGCCGAGGAATTTATCTCGAGGCCGAGATTTACTCCCGCCCTTTTATTGTTTCCGACGAGGTCCCGCTGCTGCCGCCACGAGAGGGACGATTGATTTCTTTTCTCTCTCTCTGTCTCGTCTGTCTCTCTCTCTGTTTGCCTGTGTCTCCCTCTCTCTCTCTACTCTATCTATCTCTGTCTATCTATATATTATTTTTTTTGCAATTCTTCTTATGCTTCTTACCTTCTTCTCATACATTGAATGTTCTTGCGTTTCACGTTTATGTTTTCTGTCTGTGTCTGCTATATTGATGCTGCTTGTGTTTGTGTTTGTGTGTGGTGGTGTGTGTGTGTGTGTGGTGTGTGTGTGTGTGTTGTGTGCTTGTGTGCGTAATCACACCGCTACCCTGGTACCAACCACACTAACAGTCAGTCATAAACAGGTCGCATTATCGTAAAAGTCGCCACTTCACATGGAACGAAATCCAGATGAAGCTATTTCGACTGTCACGTTCTTCATTTTCATTTTCAATTCATTTATACATCACACACACACTCACTCATCACTCCTCACTCACTCCTCACTCACTCACTCACTCACTCACTCACTCACTCACTCCTCACACACACACACACACACACACACACACCACACACACACACCACACACACACACACACACACACACACACACACACACAATGAAAAATCAAGCACACAACTTTGCCATCACTAGAAGCCGTGAACCACGACCAAATCGGACACCACACAACCTACACAATCTCAACTTCACGTTCAATCCTCAACTTCAATTCCTCACTTCACTCAATACACAAAAAACACAAACACCACCCACGCTCATCACACACACACGAACACAAAACAACACAAAACCAAACTTGACAGCAACACAACCCTCATATAGCAACAACATATATATACACACATATAACTACTAATAAAATATCTATATAAACATAACTAATACATCACATACACTACACAACAACATCAAGCTCACGCTGCAGTGTGTGCGTGTGCGTAGTGCACACATCACTGACATGCACGACACGTCGCATGTAGGATTTTAGACATGTGGTTTGTGTCCTTGTGCGGTGGAATCGTGAGCCAATGGAAGATCCAGCGCGTCTATCATCTCTCGGTTGATCCTCGAATTTCGAATTTTGGTTTGTAAATGTAACAAACAAGATTCAAACTTCCCCACGTCATCACACGCGAACAAAATTATATATATTTCCAAACTGTGAAGCTAACACTAATACCCTTTATAGTATGTATGCAGTATTATTTTCATTATATTATCATTATATATATATATATATATATATATATATATATATATATATAATTTATATATATATATATATATATATATATATATATATATATATATATATGTGTGTGTGTGTGTGTGTGTGTGTGTGTGTGTGTGTGTGTGTGTGTGTGTGTGTATGTGTGTGTGTGTGTGTGTGTGTGTGTGTGTGTGAGTGTGTGTGCGTGTGTGTGTGTGCGTGTGTGTTTACGCGCGTATGCATTTGCGTGTGTATCTGTACTTATATATTTCTGTGTACGCTATTGTCACTCGCTCTCTCATTTACCATATCTTGTCCCCTTATTTATTTATTTATTTTTTTACATTTAATACTCCCTTTCAAGAATTGTCTCTCTCCATTTTCTCTCTCCTCCATAAACCGTTTCCTTTGTTCATTTTCGTTTTTCATTATTTTCTCCAACGCCGGATGTCATAAACAGGAAAGATGTCACAGGAGTCTTGATAGCTTCTCGACGAACGGCGTCTTCGGCGAAGGGGAGGAAGAAGGAGATAAAGAGGGGGAGGAAGGTGGAGAGGAGAGGAAGAAGGAGATAAAGAGGGGGAGGAAGGGGAAAAGGAAAGGAAGAAGGGGAGGAAGAAGGGAAGGAAGGGAGGAAAGAAGAGGAAGAAGGGAAGGAAGGGGGAAAGGGAGAGGAAGAAGGGGAGGAAGGGGAAGAAGGGAGGAAGAACAAGAAGAGGGAGATAGGTTGGGGAGTGAGAGAAGAAAGGAACGGAGGACAGGTGGGAAGAAATGGGGAAAAGATAGAGAAGAAGAGGAAGAAAGGGAAGAGGAGGAAGGAGAACAGGAGGAAGAATGGTAAGAGAAGAGGGGAGGAGAAAAAAAAGGAATGAGGAAAATGAAAAATGGACGTGAGAAAAAGAGGAAGAGAATGGGGGAAGAATAAGAACAAGAGGAGATTGGAAGAAGGAGAGAAGGAAGAGAGAATTAATCATAAGAATAAATGGAACAAGAAGGAAGGAACGAACGAAGAAAACGAACGAGAAGAAGGAAAGAGATAGTGAAAAAAGTAAAAAGAAATAGAAAGAGAAGAAGGAACAGAAAGTAAAAGAATAAGGCCAAAGAAAGAAAGAAAAGAACAAGAGAGACGCATTAATAACACGACGGAGAACAAGTAAACGAAAGAAAAAAAAGGAATAGAGGGGAAAATTTGGAGAATAAAAGTTAAAGAAACAAGGAAAAGAAGATGAAAGAAAAACAGAGAGAAAAAAAAACAAGGAATGAAGAAGAAAGAATAAAAAAACATAGAAAGAAGATAAACAAGAGGAATATATGCAAAAGGAATAAACAAAAATATATAAGTATCCATCAACCTCTCGATCCCTTTTATTTCTGTTTCTTTGCAGTTTTATCATCATTATTACTATTACTGTTTCTTCTTCTTCTTCTAATTCCTCCATTTTTTTCCTTTCTGATTTTAAAAATTCGGCCGCCATTTTGTCTCCGATCAGCACTTCAATTCTCCCTTGATTTTTTTTTCTTTCTCTTGCTCGCCTCGCTTCATCTCGCCGTACTTTCCTCATCTTGACTCATTTCACAGTCGCTCTCACTTCACCTCACTTCACTAATTCCCCTCGCCTCACTGTACTTTCCCTCGTTTCATCTCTCTTCTCTCCTCACTTCTTACGTCACGTGCACTTCATCTTGCCCTCATTTCGCCTCATTTTACATCACTTCGCGCTTGTGATCCATCCAGCCTCGGCTCACTTCACCTCACTTCACCTCACCTCTCCTCACACTCTCCTCACACTCTCCCCTTCTCGCTGCACGCTCGCCTCACTATACCTCACGCTCGCATCACCTGCCTCATCCTTCGCCTCACAGGTCGATCACGAGGAGACAGTTGCCGGGAGTTGGCAACCTCTCCATTGCCACTCTCTCTCTCTCTCTCTCTCTCTCTCTCTCTCTCTCTCTCTCTCTCTCTCTCTCTCTCCCTCTCTCTCTCTTCTCTCTCTCTCTCTCTCTCTCTCTCTCTCTCTCTCTCTCTCTCTCTCTCTCTCTCTCTCTCTTCTCTCTCTCTCTCTCTCACTCACTTTCTCTCACTCACTTTCTCTCTCTCACTTTCTCTCTCTCAGTGAGTGAGAGAGAGAGAGAAAGTGAGATAGATAGATAGATAGATTGACGAATAAACAGGCAGATAGATAGATCAACAGATAGACAGGTATATAGATAGACGAATAGATAGGTGGATAAAGAGACCAACAGATAGACAGACGAATAGACAGACAGATAAACAGTAACATAAAGAGCCAAGACAAATGATTACACACACAAAATAGGAGAGAAGGCAAGAGAGAGGAAAGGAAGGCAGGAAGGAAGGATCAGAAAAGAATAAAAAAGAAAAGAAAAAGCAAGGCCGAAAAATCTGCATCATCCGCTTCCTTGTATTTTTTTCCAGACAGGAAAGAAACTAAGGAAAGAAAGACAGACAGGCAGACTGACTGACTGACAGTTAGAGAGACGGACAGACAAGAATAGACGGACAGAGACAGACAGACACAGACAAACAGAGAGAGACAAACAGACAAACAGAGAGAGCAGACAGACGGACAGAAAAAAAAGAACAGACAACGAAGACAAAAGAGAGAAAGGACAGACGAGAGAAACAGAGCAGACGACGACAAACAGGAGAGACATACAGACGGACAGACAAACAGAGAGACAGACAGACGGACAGACCACAGAGAGAGACGACAGACGGACAGACACAGGGAGACAGACAGACCGACCAAAAGACAGACAACCGTAAGAAGAGACGACAGGGACAAGGAGCGCAGATGGACAGAACGGGAGAGGGGCGACAAGGGAGCAGAGCAGACGAGGACAGAACAGATGGACGCAATACAGACAGACAATCAAGACAGACATCAACAGGACAAAGACTAGACAAGACGAATACAAGACCAGAAAAAACAATAGAATAAAAAAAAGGAAAAGCAAGGTGGAAAAGGTTGCATCACCCGCTCGTTTCCTGGTGCTTTTCCCCGGCCGTGCTCTCCGCTCACGACCAGCGTGCTCCGTGTCCCAGGGGCCTGTGCGTTGTGTCCTCCTTCCAAAAGACCCCTTAATGTTAGTTGATGTTCAGTGGATAATGGATTTGCTGTCGTGGGTGTTATTGTTGTTGTATTTTCGTGTGATGTATGGGTGTTGCTGCTGTGGTGTGGTGAGGGTGGGTGTGGCTGTGTTGTGTGATGTAGGGTGATGGTGCTGTGGTGTGGTGAGGGTGGGTGTGGCTTTGTTGTATGGTGATGGTGGTGTTGTATTTTGAGTTGAAGGTGAGGATTTTTTTGTGTGTAGGTGGGGGAAGAGAGTTGTTGTTGTTGTTTTTGTTTTATGCTGTTGTTGTTTTGAGTAGTGGGTGTGTTTTTGTTGTGTGATGTATGTTGGTGTTATTGTATTTTTAGTTGAAGGTGTAGTTTTCGTGCAGGATTGAGAGGAAGGGTACGACGTACGATGGTGTTATTGTTGTTGTATTTTGAGCTGAAGGTGTGGTATCTTTAGTGCAGGTGGGAGAAGCGTTGTAAATAGTTGTAGGATGCATTATGGTGTTGTTGCTGTTGTATTTTGAGTTGTTTTTGGTATGGTTGTGCGGAGTGTTTGTGTTGTGTTGATGGGGGAATAGTGGTGTTGATGTAGGATGTAGGATTTTGCTGTTGTTGTGTTTTGAGTTGTGTGTGTGGTTGTGTGAAGAGGTTGTGTTGATGGGAGAGGAAAAGGTGTCAGACAGTCTGTCTGTCTGTCTGTCTGTCTGTTTCTTTTCCTAGTTTCTTCCCATAAAAAAACATGACACTGCTGGTGGTATTAGTGTTGTTGTATTCTGAGTTATGGTTGTGGGTGTGTTGTGAGAGCAGAGCTGTGTGGAGTAGGTGTGTTGTGAGAGACAGAGTTGTGTTGTTGTTGGGTGTATAATCTTACCCTTGTATTTTGAGTTGTAGATGTGGTTTTATGACGTGATTGTATCGACAGGAGAAGATTACTGGTGTTATTGTATAATGTGATTATATGATTACCATTAATGCTGTTATTGTTGCTGCTGTCATAGGCGGTGGTGCCATCATTCTCCCGCAAGTTGTATGATGTTAATTGTTATTCTTACTGATAGTCATGATTGTTATTGTTGCAGGTTTAATATCATTAACATTATCATTCGTGCTGATCTGACCGTCGCTTCAATTTGGTATCTGATGTTCAGTATCATAATCTTTCGCTTGACTAATGTTATTACGATTATGTATACCACTGCGTTCCATTCATTTACGGAAACATGATCATTTTGAATTTTCATCTATGTTATCCTATTATTTGGCATTATTATAAAGATTTTGTGATTACCTCTAATATCATCATAATTAATCATATTCACTCACATTATTCATCCTCAATTACAGTCTGAGAGTGAAATATGGGTTGCATATCCTAAGAGTTTAACCTCGTAAATCCCAGCACCACGAGATGGCGGAAACTCACGACCTTAACTACACGGAATAGAACCATCCATACCATCCAGCTTTTTAATCAGGCGCAAAACGTAAAAAAAAAATAAAGAAAAAAAAACAGTAATACAAACTCCTCTTACACGTAGGAAGTATTCAACTGCATCCAGAAGTTTCCAGACATTTGTTAGATTAGAAGCAGGCAGAATGAGGTCATTTTCATGGGGCTGTTTACTTCGTATCCCTGTCACAAACACACGGGTTGTTTGGCTTGTTCATGCGCCGAGAGGAGCTGATGTTTGCAAATGAACTCGCATATCACAATGAAACTTTTTTTTTCCTCTCTTTTTTTAATACGGATTTTTTCGTCGATATTATGAATTAAATCCTTTACTCTATATACTGTTTCAAACGAGATTTATATCATTATAAATTATTCAGTCTTCAAAGAAGCAAGATAAATCATTCATACGGTTTCGTGTATGAATTATTGAACCACAAAGACAAAAAAAAAATCGCAGAAATGAAAAGTTCGTCGTGGACCGTAGACTTCATCGATCGCAGCTAAGCTATATCCTAAAGAAAAAAAAAAGCATTTCGAAGAACTCGCAAGGGTTAACAGATCAACATAGCTTATGTGCAGTAATGGATATATCCTTGATATGGATTACATTTCTACGAAGGAGGTTCTTTCTCAATGTGTGTCCGGAATACAATAATACAATACAATACAATAAAATTATAAATAAACAAGGTATTTGTCTCCCAAAATAGACCTCCCTTTACCTCCTCTTAGGCTTCCTTGCAACAGTTGAAAAATACCTCGTTTATAACATGAATATTATATAAGTCGTGTTTTATATCAAATGTCTATTGTTGCTTTACCTAAAAAGCTGACTGAGTTATGATATTAAATGGCAACTGCAGTGTTTTCCATCAGTTTCATATGATTTTCATGGAAAGAAACTAGGGAGAGAGAGAGAGAGAGAGAGAGAGAGAGAGAGAGAGAGAGAGAGAGAGAGAGAGAAAGAGAGAGAGAGAGAGAGAGAGAGAGAGAGAGAGAGAGAGACGAGAGTGACTGACTGAGTGAGACATACGACAACAAATAGACAGACAGACAGAAAGAAATGAGAAAGCAAGTCAGAGAAAGTGAATGAGAGAGACAGTATGACAAACCTATGTAATCAAAGAAACATCATAGGTAGGAAGTCTTCTTGATAATGGATGTGGTTCTCCTTCGCATGTGCCTTGTATTCCCTTGTGAGTAACGGCACGAAAATGAGAAAAAAAGGAAAAGAGAGAGAGAGAGAGAGAGAGAGAAAGAGAGAGAGGTAGAGAGAAAGAGAGAGAGGTAGAGAGAAAGAGAGAGAGGTAGAGAGAAAGAGAGAGAGGTAGAGAGAAAGAGAGAGAGGTAGAGAGAAAGAGAGAGAGGTAGAGAGAAAGAGAGAGAGGTAGAGAGAAAGAGAAAGAGAGAGAGAGCCAAAGACAGTAACAACTACATCGTGTCGACCCCTGGAACCAGCTGCCACGCCTAGCTTGGTTCATATCATTATGTCAGAAGATTGTGGTTCTTAACTGGCGAGTTTCGGTTCTTGGTTCAAGAATTTTTTTTTAATTAAGGGTTGGATATGCAAGTTATATAAGATTTTTTAAAATTAAGGTCAGGTTGGATATGCAAATAATATAAGATTTTTTTTTTTTATTAAGGTCAAGCTATATAAGAAATATTTTTTGAAAATGAAGGTCAGGTTTGAACATGTGTATGAATGAGTTATGAAACATTGCTTCTTATCTTGTGTATATATGTTATAAAGTGTATGTATGAATAAATCTTTGCATATGATGATAAAACAATTACCTTATTCTTATCTAACTTTATCAAACATTCACCCAAAATATCTTCATAGAATAAAAGCATCCATTTTTTCCTTCAACTATTTCTTTTTTTACCGTCTTTTTAAAAATATTTCTCCAGCATTTTTGCGACGTTGCACGGAGACCGAGATCTTGGCAGCTGCACAGTCGGTCCGCAGCCAAAGACAATGGGCCCCGGACCGCACTAGGACCGCAATTAGAGGCATTGGAGCGAAATTACAAATTAAATCTACGCATGCAAAACCCTCGGTTCATGGACCTAAATATGCGGTAATTAAATCAGGCTATAGATTTCAGTTCCTCTCGCGGATCCTCGGAGGGGAAGGCAGGCTGGTGGTGGCTGGGGGGGAGGGGTGGGTTGTTTGTTTGTTGTTGGAGGGGTAGGTTTGTGTTTGTGTGTGTTGCGGGGGGTGGGGAGGGTTTTGTGTGTGTGTGTGTTGCGGGGGGGGGGGGGTTGTATGTGTGTGTATGTGCGCGCGTGTGTGTGTGCACGTACATGCGTATGCAATTCCCTGCAAAATCTCTTGCAATATTGTATATCCATCCATCATTTATATTTCTTACACTTATTACTATTATCACAACCATTCCTACCATCTTTGTCCTTACTTATGTTCCTATCAACGCAATGATCACCATTCATCATCATCATCATCATCATCATTGTCATCATATTCACTACTCTTTTCATCCATCACTATCATCAGGCTCCTCATCTTCAGCACTCTTTAGTTATTGCAATATTCGTCACTATCATTATGAACATCAAGCCTCTGTACAGCTTCTCAGTCACACTCGATAAGCGTCCCCTTAAAGACGTGTGACTTACGGCTTTTACGTAATGAATAGGGAAATAGAGAGAGGGAGAGGAGAGAGGGAAAGGGAGAGGGAGAGGAGAGAGGGAAAAGGAGAGGGAGAGGAGAGAGGGAGAGGAGAGAAGGAAAGGGAGAAGGAGAGGAGAGAGAGAGAGAAAGAGGGAGAGGAGAGAGAGAGAGAAAGAGGGAGAGGAAAAGGGAGAGGGAGAGGAGAAAGGGAGAGGGAGAGGAGAGAGAGAGAGAGATTGAGAGAGGGAGGGAGCGAGGGAGTAGAGAGAACGGGAAGGAGGGAGTAAGTAAGAGAAGAGAAGGAGAGATCAAAATAGAGGGAGTGAGAGATAGAAGAAAGAGCAAAAGGAGAAAAACGGAAGCGCGAATAAGCCTAAAAATAGAAAAAGAAAAACATTATTTAAAAAAAAAAAAGCAATAATTCAATTAAAACCTTAGACAAAACGACAATATAAGATCGAGTTACGCGAGAACGCCGATCGTCCGAAGGCCTAGCTCCGACGCCGGCTTCGACTTCGCGCAGTTGAAAATAAAACTGAAGAGCTCGGAATGGAGAAAGAGAAAGAGAGAAAGGGAGAGAGAGAGAGAAAGAGAGCGCAAAATAAAGCACCTCAAGTTTGGAGGCAAATCACCCGGAAGATTCTACCTCTGGGACTTCTTACGTCGCGCCGCTTTCGTCCCGACTGATGAATGTCCCCCGGTGCAATTACCCGGCGATATTCACGGACGACGCTGAATAACGGGCCGGGGGGGAGGGGAAGGGGGAGGAGGGGGGAGTGGGGAGGGGAGGGAAGGTGGGAGTGGGAGGGAGGAGGGGAGAGGGAGGGAGGAGGGGGGAATGGGGGTGGGGAGTGGGGGAGGGAGGAGAGGAGTGGGGGAGGGAGGAGGGGAGAGGGGAGGAGGAGGGAAATGAAAAAGGAGGGGAAGTAAGACGGCGAGTAAGAAAGAGGGGAAGGGACAGGGGTTAGCGCCATGAATCCAGGGTCTCGAAAGAAAAATAATTTCCATATACCCTTTAGTTTCCCGATATAATCTTAATTTACAACCATCGGCAAAATAATTAAAACAAAGCATACACACACACACACACACACACACACACACACACACACACACACACACACACACACACACACACACAACACACACACACAAATCACACACACACAAATAAAAAAATATATATGCAGATGATTCCCATTTCAATCGAGACCATTAAAATCAAGAACCCAATTCTCCCTTCTCTTTCTGAATAAAAAAAATAGCCATTGGAATCAGCCATCACCTGCCACGGTACCTAAAGCTAGATAAGCCGTAGTTATTGCAATAAAAAATGAGAAAAGAAAAAAAAAATGAGAAAAGAAAAAATGATGAAAAAAAAAATACTTCAAAGGGTTTACTTTCGATTTCAGTCATCTGATCTCTCTCTAAGCTTCAACGGGAAGGTAGTGATGCTGCATCTCCGATCGCTGATTCGCTCGATCAAATTGGGATAAAGTTTATGAAATGAGAGTGGATATATGCGCTATGGCCGCTAGCCTATTCCGAGTACGTGGAATTTCGCCTCATATTTTTTTTCTATATTGTTTTAGGATTATGGGATGGGAAGGATAAATGTTTGAGATATTTCTTCTTTGCACTACATGGAGAAGTATATGTAGATACACGTACATGGAAGTACACACACGCACGCATAGAAATGAACGCAGGTACACATGCATTCACATGAACACACACGCACCAGCTTCCTCCCCCCACCGCCTCCCACATACACGTTCAAATACACAGAAACTCCCCAATACAAATACAGTAGAAGCACACGCACACGCGCGCACACACACACATGCACATACACACGCACACACACATGCACACACACACACACACACACACACACACGCACACACACACAACACACACACCCACCCACACACACACACACACACCACACACCACACACCCACGACACACACACACACACCCTCTCTCTCTCTCTCCTCTCTCTCTCTCTCTCTCTCTCCCCCACACACACAAACACCCCCTCTCCTCCCCTCCACACACACAGAAACATCCCAGTAGAAACAACACAAACACACAAGCAAACACCTCTCTCCCCCTCCACACACACACACAACCACACACACACACACCCCACCCCTCTCCCCCTCCACACAACACACACCACCCCACCCCCTCCCCAACACACACAGCAGCCCCCCGCCCACCTAACCCCTCCCCAACACACACACCCCACCCCCTCCCCAACACACAGCCCAACGAGCTCTCGGCCTCCACCCTCGCCTCTCCTTTTCATCCGAATTCTTTCGTTGACACCCGAGAGCCAGGCTTCCAGGGATCTCCCAGAGCGGACTTCTTCCAAGACACTTCCTCGCCGTCGTCTTCTTCTTCTTTGTCTTATTCTTCGTCTTCTTCTTCTTCTTCTTCGTCTTCTTCTTCTTCTTCTTCTTCGTCTTCTTCTTTTTCCTGGTTTCCTTTCTCCGTTCTTCTTCGTGTTTCTTGGTATTGTTCTTTTTTTTCTGTGTGTGTGTGTGTTTTGGTGGGGTAAAGATGGAGTATTTATGTATGTATGTTTATCTCTCTCTCTCTCTCTCTCTTCTCTCCCCTTTCTCTCCCCTCCTCTCCCCCTCTCTCTCCTCTCTCTCTCTCCCCCTCTCTCTCTCTCTCCTCTCTTTAATTTCTCTCCCTCTCTCCCTCTCTCTTTTTATCTCTTTCTCGTGTTTTTTTTTTTTTTTCTTTTTTTTTTTTCTTATTTTTTTTTTCTTTTCCTCGTTCTCTTATCATTTATTATATATATTTTACCTTTATTATCATTACAGTTGTCTTATTCTTACAGCTCTTTCTCTTTTCTTCGCTTTCGAATATTTCTTTTTATTTCCCCCCCTTCGTCTTTTTTTCTTCCGTTTTATTATCTCTCTATCTATCGATCTATTTCTCTTGCTCCTCTCTCCCCCCCCCTTTCCGCCTTTTTTCGCTCTCTCTCCTCTTCCCCCCCCCCTCCCCCCCCTCCCTTTTCCCTCTCTCTCTCTCTCTCTCTCTCCCCTTCTCTCTCCTCTCTCCCCCTTCTCTCCCCTCTCTCTCTCTCCTTCCCCGCCCCTCTCTCCTCTCTCTCTCCTCCCCTTTTTCCCCTTTTCTCTCTCTCTCTCTCTCTCTCTCTCTCTCTCTCTCCTTCTTCCTTTCCTCGCCCTTCTGTGTCCTCTTTACCACCTCATATTTTCCCCAAATAACCACAGAGAAAAAAATATATGTGTATCTCCCAAGGTTTTTCACTTTTCCTTCACCTGGAATTTCTTTGTCTCTTCTTACTTTTTTCCCCTCTTTTCCCTCCTTTATTTGGCCTTCCTTCCTCCCCTCTTTCCTTTTGTCCTTTTCTTTGTCCATCTTTTTTTCTCTCTCTCTTCGGTAACTTTCTTCTTATCTCTCCTTTTTCTTTTTCTTTCTCCCTTCCTCCATCCATTCTTTCGTCCCTTAATTCCTCCTCCTTCTCTTCCTTTCCTTCTATCCACGTTTCATTCTTCCTTTCTTCATTCATTCTTCCCTCCCGTCCCTTCTCCCCTTCTCCCCTTCTTCCCTTCTTCCCCTCATCCCTTCTCCCCTTCTTCCCTTCTTCCCTTCTTCCTCCTCACTTTTCATCCTTCCTTCCTTCGCCCTCCCCCCCCCCTCTCCCCCACTGCACTCGACCCTCGAGTTTCTGCTCCAAACGACAACAATGGTTTCGCCGCACTTTTATAGATCGTCGCTTTCAGTTTTAGCAGCATCTTCAGCATTCTCGCTCTCTCTCTCGATATATGTATATATATGTATATATATATGTATATATATATAAATTTTTATATATATTATTATATATTTAATTATGTTTATTTGTATTATGTATGATGTATGTATGTAGTATGTATGTATGTATTTTGTTGTATGTATATATATATAATTTATATATATTATATATATATTATATATTAATATATATATATAATTTAAAATTATTAACACACATATACATAAATTAAAATATATATAATAATTTACAATACAATTGCATTACACTAGAATATAATTAGAACCCCACAACACACACCACACACACCCATATATATATTATGTGTATATTATAAATATAATATTATATATTATATATATAAAATATATATATATTATATAATTATAATTTACACACACACCCATTCCCCTTCCCCCCCTCTCTCTCTCTCTCTCTCTCCTCTTCTTCCTCTCTCCTCTCTCTGTCTCTCTCTCTTTCTGTCTCCTCTCTCTCTCCTCTTTCCTCCTCTCTCTTCTCTCTCTCTCTCTCTCTCTCTTTTCTCTCTCTCTCCTCTCTCTCTCTCTTCTCCCTCTTTTTCCCTCCTCTCTCTCTTCTCTCTCTCCTCTTCCCCTCCCCCCTCTCTTCTCCCTCCATTGTCTCCCCCCTTTTTGGCTTCATTTTTTCCCCCCCCCCCCCTCTTCCCCTCCCCTCCTTCCCCTTTTTTCCATTAGATTTTTTTCTTCTCCTTCTCGGTTTTCTTTTTCCCCCCGATTTTTTTGCCCCCCTCCCCTTTTCCTTTTTTTTCTTCGTTTTCGATTTTTTTTTTCTTCTCCTTCTCGTTTTCTTGTTTCTTTTTTTCTCGTTTCTTGTCCCCTTTTCGTCTTTTTTTCGTTTCTTGTTTTTTCTGTCTTTTTTTGTTTCCCCTTCCCCCTTTTTTTCTGTTTTTTTTTTTTCTTTTTTTTTCTTTTTCTTTTTTTAAATTTTCCCTTTTCTCTCCCTTTCCCTTTTTTTTTCTTTTTTCCTTTTTTTTCCTTCCCCTTCTTCTTTCCCCTTCCCCTTTTTTTTCTTTTTTCTTTATTAAATTTTATTTATTCTCCTTTTCCCTTTTCTTTTTTCACTTTTCTTTATTTTTTTCTTTTTTCCCCTTCTTATCCTTTTAACGTTTTTTTTTTTTTTTTTTTTTTTTTTTTTTTTTTTTTTGCTTAATTACCGAACACTTAATCAAGCACGTTGACGGAGATTCTAATTCCATCTTTACTCTCTCCTCTCTAGTTCCATCTTTACTCTCTCCTCCTCTCCCCTCTCTAGTTCCATCTTTACTCTCTCCTCCTCTCCCCTCTCTAATTCCATCTTTACTCTCCCCTCTCTGATTCCATCTTTACTCTCCCCTCTCTGATTCCATCTTTACTCTCTGCTCCTCTCCCCTCTCTCTCTGTCCCCTCACTTCATTCTCTTCTCTCTTTGCTTCCTTTTCTTCACTCTCCTCCCCCCCCCCTTTATCTTCACTCTCTCCTTTCATGATTTCCTCTAATTCTTTTCTCTTTTTTCTTTGCTTTCTTTTCTTCACTCTCCTTTCCCCTTATTCTCTTCTTTCATAATTTATTCTTATTCTTTCCCCCACTTTCCTTTTCCCTCTTTTTTTTTGTCTCTTCCTATTCCTTCTTTTCTCCCCTTGATTTATCCTCTTCTTCTTTCGCTTCCATGTTTTCTTCCTCTTCTTCCTTTCCTTATCATTCCCCATTTCGCCATTTCTACCTCTTTTTTTCCCCTTCCTTATTCCCCCTTCTCTTTTCTTTCTTCCCCTTCTTCCTCCTTTCACTTCTTCCTTTTATTTTCTCACTCTCATTCTCTCTCTCCTCTTTCGACACATTTTCCTCTTTACCCCTCCTTATCTCTTCGTCTCCCTCTTCCTGTTCTTCTCCCTGTTCCTCCTCTCTACCTTTCGTCCATCCTCTTCCTATCATGCTCATCTCTGCTTTCATCCATCATCATCATCATCTCCCTCTCCCTCTCCCTCTCCCTCTCCTTCTCCTCAACCTCTCTCCTCTCCCTCTCCTCAACCTCCCCTTCTTCTTCTTCTCCTCAACCTCCCCCTCTTCCCACTTTCATCTTCCCCCTCTCCTTGTTCCTATTCCCTTTTCATCCTCTCCCTCTTTCACTTCCTCTACCCTATCATCATCACCCTACCCTCTCTCTCTCACTCTATTTCATCCTCCCTTTCTCGTTCCTCCTCCCCTCTCCCCCTCCTCCCCATCCTCCACCCTCTCCCTCCTCCCTCCTCTCCCCTCTCCTTCCTCCCTCCTCCCCCTCCTCCCCTCTCTCCCTCCTCCCCATCCTTCACCCTCTCCCTCTCCCCTCCTTCATCACAGCCGCCTATCAGTGCGTGATAAAGAAGCTGCTGGCCGGCCTGTGATCCTCACTGTATCTCAACTCAGCTTCAAACTGGTCTTTGTACCTTGGACCTACTCAGCTCTCTTATCTCCTCTCTTTTCTCCCTTTTCTGCCTTCTCTTTCTTTCGTTTTAGGTGATTTTCGGTTTTCCTTTTTTCGTTTTTTCGTCTTTTCTGTGTTTGTTGTTCTTTTTTTTTGGGGGGGGGTCTTTTTGTTTTTCTCTTCTGTTTGCGTTTTCTTTCTGTTTCTCTCTCTTTCTCTCTTTCTCTTTCTTGGTTTTTCTCTCCTCTCTCTTCTCTCTTTTCTCTCTCTCTTCTCTCTTCTCTCTTCTCTCTTCTCTCTCTCTCTCTCTCTCTCTCTCTCTCTCTCTCTCTCTCTCATCTCTCTCACAAAGGGATACAAGACATGCCTCTCTCTCTCTCCTTTTCCCTCTCTCTCATCCTCTCCCTCACCCTCTCCCTCTGCCTCTCTTTCTCTCCTTCCCCCTATCCTTCTTTCTCTTCCTTTCCTTCCCCCCTCACCCTCTCCCTTTCCTTCTCCCTCACCCTCACCTCTCTCTCTCTCTCTCTCTCTCTCTCTCTCCTCTCTCCTCTCCCTCCTCTCCTTTCCCTCTCTCTCCCTCTCCCTCTCCCTCTCTCCCTCTCCCTCTCCCTCTCCTTTTCCCTCCCCCTCTCCTTCTCTTCTCTTTCCACTCTTTCTCACCTTCTGTCGCCGTCACATTTACCCGGAAGCTCTATCTCCGAGGGCCAAGCGACAGACCTCAACCCAGCTTGCTTTTCGTGATTTCAGCTTGGCCATTGGAAAAAAGAAAAAAAAAAATCTTTCCTAGTCCGATTTTTTTTAAATACAGAGACAAATCGAGAGAGAGAAAGAAATAGAGAGAAGAGAAGAAATAAGATTTTCTTTCCCGGAATGAAATGGAGAGAGAAATCGGAAAAAAAGAAAAAAGAAAAATTAAAAATAAGTAAGGAGAGAAGAGGAAAAAAAACTCGCTCGGGAGTTTTATTTTTTTCTTTCTTTCTTTCTTTCGTTTTTTGTTATCTATTTTTTTTCCTTGTTCCTTTTGATTATCCGGATGTGGTTTGCTTCTTTGTGTCACGTCCAGTTGCATTTACTCGCATTTTTCTGTTATTTTATTCATGGTAAAATCCTTGACATGTTTGATAAAAATTTCCTGTGTAGCTTGTCGAAGAGCGTGTTTTTGGGGGTATAAAAAGACGGAGGAAAGAGGGGGGGGAGAAGAAAAGGATATGAAAGTTGGGATATGAAAAAGAAAGGGGAAGGGAAAGAACAGGGGAGGGAGATGGAAAACGAACAGACAACAGAGAGACAGAGACAGCAGACGACGAGACAAAACAGATGAGACAGAGACAGAGACAAAGGGGATAATCAAGGGATATACATATCGAAAAGGGGGGAAGGTGATAACGCAGACAGACAAACGACAAAGCAGACAAATAGAGAAGGGGCAGTGACAGACAACGGGGAGACAGAACGCAAAGAAAAGGCCGAGCTACACGCCCCGTGCTCCCCTCTCTAACTATCCCCAAAACTTATCTCGCATTACTCGAGCATTTACTACAACATCAATATAACATCAAAAGTGGGGCAAAAAAAAAACGGGAAAAACACTCGTAAATTACTATTTTTAAAAATTGGGAACTGTATGCGATAAGTTGTGAAATATAGGTGACGATGATGAATGGGGTAAGGATAAAGGGGAAGACGTGAGGGGATAAAAAAGGGTGAAATAAGGAGGATAGATGAGGAGGGGGAGGAGGGGGGGAAAAGAGTGAATAAAGGGGAGGAGGGGGGGAATGGGATGGGAAAAGAGGATGACGGAGGGAGGATAGGGAATAAGGAGGAGGAGGATTATGATAATGACAATGATATTAATAATGATATTGAAAGAATAATAATGATAATAACAGAAAGAAACGTTATAACAAACAAAAAAATAACGACAAACTTCTGTAACAGTAATGTTATTAACAACAACAACAACAACCGTAACCACAACATTACCACTAAAAACAAAACAAAAAAACGAGACAGCCCCCCCTCCACCCCCGGCAAACAATCATAATAATGGCGGTAATAATAAGCCGAAGCTATGAAAATAATGAAAAAACCAATTCTTCAAAACAACGTCGGAGCCCGCAAAAGGCCGGGGACAATTACATAAACCCGTCCATCTTTTTTTTCCCTCGTGTTATGAAGCTTTTGGAGCCGCCCGGGCGATTGCATCCGTTTCAGCTCTGTTCTCCTTTTTTTTTTTCTTTTCTCTTTCTCTTTCTCTTTTTTCCCCCTTTTTTTCCCCTTTTTTCTTTTTTCTTTTTTCCCCTTTTTTTTCTTTTTCTTTTCTTTTTCTCTTTTTCTTTTTTCTCTTTTCCCCCTTTTTCTCTTTTCTCTTTCCTCTTTCCCCCTTTTTCTTTTTCTTTTTCCCCCCTTTTCTCTCTTTCTCTCTTCTCTCTTTTTTCTCTTTCTCTTTCTCTTTTTCTCTCCTTTGTTCTCTCTTTTTTTCCCTTTTTCTCATTTTCCTTCTCTCTCTCTCTCCTTCCTTCTCTCTCTCTCTCCCCTCTCTCTCTTCCTCCTCTCCTCTTTCTCTTTTCTCTCTCTCTCCCTCCCCTCCCCCCTCCCCCCTCTCTCTCCCTCCCCCCCCCTCTTTTTTTCTTTTTTTCTTTGTTTCTTTCTTTCTTTTTTTTTTTCTTTTTCTTTTTCCTTTTCTTTCTTTTCTTTCTTTCTTCTCTCTCTCTCTCTTCTCTCTCTCTCTAGCTCTCTCTTTCTCTCTCTCTCTTTCTCTCCTCTCTCTCTCTCTCTCTCTCTCTCTCTCTCTCTCTCTCTCCTCTCTCTCTCTCTCTCTCTCTCTCCCTCTTTATTCTCTCTCTTCTTTTTCGTTTGGCTGAATAGGAAGATAGATAGAATAGACAGGGAAGGGAGAAAGATTAAATAAAGAAGGTGATGTGTTCGTGGTTAAGGACGTGATTCATGTGATGGTTCGCTGGTGGTTCGAAAACAAGGGACCCGCGAACCGAACCACACGAGCGTTCGACCCCCTCAAACATTTCTGCTTATGAACCGCCTACGTCATTCTGCAGCATGATAGCCCTCTCCCCGGCGTGCTTGCTTGTAGTCATGAATGTTGTGATACTGCCTGCTGTCTGGGTTGCATGCGGTAAGGGTGCATCATAAGTGTTTCATTATCATCGTTGTTGTTAGACTATTGTCTGCGTGAATGCATTTGTGTGTGTGTGTGTGTGTGAGAGAGAGAGAGAGAGAGAGAAGAGAGAGAAGAGAGAGAGAGAGAGAGAGAGAGAGAGCGCGAGCGAGCCTTGCGCATGTGTATACAACGTACCCTGTTTTGTGCGAGAAGTAGCTGTCAGTGTTCGTAACTTCT